>NC_053026.1:322587504-322792424 GCF_003073215.2 Triticum urartu
ATTACCCAGGACTTGTTCAGGCTATGACTCGATTTGGGTTGTAGTCGATCGTTTGACAAAGGTAGCTCATTTCATTCCGGTAAAGACCACTTACACCAGTGCTAAGTTGGCAAAGATATACATGAGGAGGATCGTATGTTTGCATGGAGTTCAGAGGAGTATCGTATCAGATAGAGGAACCCAGTTTACCTCAAAGTTCTGGAAGCAGTTGCACGAAACTTTGGGTACTAGGCTAGAATTCAGTACAGCTTTTCATCCACAGACAGATGGACAGACCGAGAGAGTCAATCAGATTTTGGAGGATATGCTGAGAGCTTGTGCGCTAGATTACGGATCTAGTTGGGACGACAATTTGCCATATACAGAGTTCTCTTACAACAACGGTTACCAAACCAGTTTAAAGATGGCCCCTTTCGAAGCCTTGTACGGAAGGAGGTGCAGGACACCGTTGTCATGGGACGAAGTTGGATACCGCCAGTTGTTTGGACCTGACTTGATTAAAGAGTCTGAACAGAAGGTGAAATTGGTTCGCGATAGGCTCAAGATAGCCCAGTCTAGACAGAAGAGTTATGCAGATTCTAAACGCAAAGAGACAGTTTACGAAGTTGGAGATAGAGCTTATCTTCGAGTATCACCACTTCGGGGAACAAAGCGCTTTGGTGTTAAAGGAAAGTTAGTGCCACGATTTGTAGGACCATACCGAGTATTGGAGCGTATGAGAAGTGGCCTACAAGTTGGAATTGCCTGAAGGATTGTCAGGAGTTCATGATGTGTTCCACATTTCTCAGTTGAAGAAGTGCCACGCAGATATGGCTGACATACCCTTGAGAGACACAGTGCCATTGGAAGCAATTCAGTTGGATAACGATTTGACCTACGAGGAGAAACCAATTAAGATTCTCGAGTTTGCCAGTCGAGTCACTCGCAGCAAGGTTATCAAGTTTTGCAAAGTTCAGTGGAGCCACCACACGGAGGACGAAGCCACCTGGGAACGAGAGGAAGATTTGCTCAAGGACCACCCTCACATATTTTCTAGCCAACCCGAATCTCGAGGGCGAGATTCATCTTAAGGGGGGTAGGTTTGTAACATCCCAAATTTTCAATTTGAAATGTTATACATTAGATCATCATTGCATATCATATTTTATTTTGCTTTTGGTTTGGTCCTAGGAATTTCTACGTAGCTCAAGGACCCACGGAGAGAGTTGGGAAATTCTTTATTTTCATATTTGAGTTTTCTCAAATTTTGAGAATAGGGTCATTTGATTTTTATTATTTTATCGCCAATTATTTCTATTACAAAAATATGAGAGAGGGAATAAAATGACTTTCCCAAAATAAAGAAATATTGAGGATTTAATAATAAAATCAAATAAGATTTTATTTCGGAGTTTTTCGTTATTTTATTTGAATTTTGGAAAAATATGCGTTTTTCAAAATTGCATGTAGGCCCCAAATAAATGTTCACCTTGTCCGGCTTGATTTTAGAAGCCCGGGAAAATTTATTTCGGAATTTTGGGAGTCCGTTTAGTATTTCTTTTTATTTTTCTTCTGCGCGTAATTATAAAAAAACGAACCGACCTAACGGGCCGTGTCCGACCCGGACTCTGGCCCGGCTAAGCATTAAAAGCCGGGGGGGAGGCCCAGCCGAAGCCAAACCCTAGCCCCAGCCCCGAGCCGCCTCGAGCCCCGGGCCGCCCCGCCGCCGCCGTCGCACGCCGCCCGAGGTGCGCCTTGTTTTCCACGCCGCCGGTTTCTAAAAAAACCGATCGGTTTTCGCCGGTTTTTTTAGTTTTCGGTTTTTTTAGTTTTGGTTTTTTTTAAATATATCAGTTTTCCCGGTTTATTTTTTTAGCAAGCCTTCGTCGTTTTTTTCTTTTTCCCCGATTAAATCCGCGATTTTTCTGATCGCGATTTCTGATCTGATTTTCGTTTTAGTATAACTTTTCGCTCGTTTATCGGAATCAGGCGATTCAAGCGCCTGGAGTTTCGTCTCAAAACCCTCTATCCGTTTAACCAACTTAAAAAAGTTTTTGCTACTGTAAAAATTGCCTTAGATCCAGATTGGTAGAACGAAGTTGTTTTCTTTCGCCGTTTGACTTTCGTTGCTTCGTTCGATTTGATTCTTTTTGCAAACCGGAGTTCTTAAGTTGAACCTTCTGGGTACTTATTGTATGCTTGTTTGTTTGTCTGCGATAGAATACCCGGAGTGCGCCGCCTGTTATTTCGAATCTCTAGGTTTCGCGGATCATCAGCAAGGCAAGTAACACTTTGATCATATTTTTCCTACTACCCAGTTTTATTGCATTAGACCAATCCTCAAACATTGCATGATTAGGATCTAATTAAATTTTGGGATGGGAAGTAGTTGAGGTAGTACCTATTACCTGTTTATTAACAAACCTTTGGGAGTTACTTCTACGTTTGCTTATTATGCCATGCTATGCTAGTAGACGTGGATTGGGTGAGTGATATCCATGACAGATGTGAGTTTATTAATTATTGGTTTATCTAAGGTGGCAACTTAAATACACATCTAGGTCGATTGAGGTGCCTGGGTATTCCAGGATTGCCTTTTTCTTTTGGACCGCCACCCAGGCTCAAAGGGATCATGAGATTATTCATACTAGAAACTTCCGTGTGCAGCCACAAGCCATTATGGGCTCTGGCGTAGTTGATTAAGTCGTGCGAACTCTTACAGGGTAGACTAGCAGATGTAGGGGAAAGTAGGTGTAACGGTCTATCCATCGTAAGGTGCTAGCGCTTCTGAAAGACTATGTCTCGGTCATCCGTCTTCTCAAACACCATGTAGTGCGAGAAAACAAACGGAGGCGATCGAGTCTTGTGGGGAAAAGTGCGCAAACCTCTGCAGAGTATAAACTAATCATGGTTAGCCATGTCCCCGGTTATGGACGTTTTGAGTATCTAGTACCTGGATTATCATGTGAATCTCAACATGTTACTCTAAATTAATTTTGTTGGGTCGTTTAATGATGATACTTAATTGGGATTGAGAATGCTGTCAACCATTCTCAATGTTTAACAACTACCATGATAGTTAAATAAATTTATTCCTTTGCAGTAGGGAAAAATTGGCTTTACGGAAAACTGTAACCATAGAGCTGTCCACCAGCCAAACATGCATATAGTATAGCTGTTTCATTCCATTACTCTCTATGTGTTACATTGCCAGCATATTCCATGTGCTGACCCGTTTCGGGCTGCAACGTTAATGTTGCAGACTTTTTAGACGACGATTGAGGAGTTTTTAGGTTGTGGTTCTATACTCAGTGATGCTGTTGGAGTTGATGGACTCACTTGTCTTCCAAGCCTTCCGCTGTTATCGTTATTAGATGGCCTTAAGCCATATTTATTGTAATAAGTTCTCTATTGAGACACTCGATGTAATAAGTGTGTGATTGCTACTCTGTTATAAATCCTCCTAGTACTGTGTGGTGTCAGCATTACTTATCCAGGGATCACACCGGAGTACAGAGATCAGACTGTTTGAGGTCTGGTCGCTACACCTTGTAGGAGGCTCACACCATCCAAGAGTAACAAGAAAAGCATATTAACTTGATGGAACACTTCAAAACATCTTTAGCCAAAGCAATCTTAAGAACCCATATGATCTCTCTCTCTCTCTCACACACACGCGCGCGCGATGGATAGGCTTGGAGCAAAATAGATAAATTCTTAGGAACAGTGGTTCGAGAAATGGAGGAGCTAGGTCTTCATGACTCAACGAAGAAGATTGGAATAACCCAAAAATTATTTTGATCAAGACTTTCTTAGGTTCATGGTTGTGGCGGTCCTAAGGGATGGAATTAAAAGTAGAAAACTACCACATTTGGCATTAGGTTTGTAGAAAACCACCAAGTTGGTAATCCATTGCAAAAAGCATTGCATTCACACTAAACTTGTTCCAGAAAACACTCATCGGATGATTTGGCCTGTTTAATCACTTTCTGACAAGTAGGGCCAATTTTTAAGGAGCTGACTTGGCAATCAACCCATGCTCCCGATTCCCTGCTCTCGATCCGATCGGGAGGAGGCAACAGCCGCCACCGCTTACACCCAACCGCGCTGCCCCCATCGGCTCCCGTCGCCGCGGCCGGAAGCCCACCGCCGGCCCCGCCTTTCCTCATCTCCTCCTTCGCGGCATGCTCGTCCACGATGCCGCCCAGGACCTCCAGCATATCTCGCGCGCTTGACCTCCGGCGAGGTGTCGTCCCTCTGCCAGCGAGCTTTTTACTGCTGCACTCCCTCCTCCCGCGCGATGAGACACATGCCCTGAGCCGTCGTGCCCTTCTCCTACCCGACGAGTGCGTGTGCCACCCAGACCCGACTGGCCTCGGCTGCCCCGACCTCTGTGGCCAGTCCATGAAGTAGCACGCAGTGAGCTCGTTGTTGACCTCCAGCGAGGGGCACCATGGGAGGTTGCAGGCAGGGTCGCCGACGCAGGCGGCCATGGTGTTTGGCAAACCGGGTTATGGTCGTGTGGAACGGCGGTCGTCTTGAGGCAAGTGGTGGAGGTGGTCGTCTGATGGGGCTTCAAGGGAGGCAGCATGGAGGCGCTGCAGGTCGGGCGGGAGGTGGCAAATTGCGGCGAGTAGTAACAAGAAGGGGATGAAGAGAGGGTGCGTCGTAGAGCTCCTTGGTAGTTGTCCATAGGGGGGTGTTGATTGCATTTTTTTGGATTCCTGGGGTGTTTGTGTCAATTCTTTGCCAAGTCAGCTTCTTACAATGCGGTCCTACTTGTCATAAAGTGATCAAATAGGCTAAATCACCCGTTCAGTGCTTTCTACAACAAATTTAGTGTGAACGTGGTGATTTTTGCAACGGATTACCGACTTGGTGGTTTTCTGCAAACCTAGTCGCAAATGTGGTAGTGTTGTGCAATTAACTCAAGGGACAAGAAGGGGAAATTCATTGTTTGGGGAATTGGATAATTGACTGGTGCATGGATGACATGACGGCTGATGCAATCGGCTCATTATTAACTCATATAATTTGGAGTTCATCGACACCATGTAGAATGCAGGAAGATCTGTAGGAGTGGTGGCGGCAGTTTTTTTTTTGGATTTCGCAAAAGTGACACTTCATTAAGATAGGAAGGAAGGATTACAAGTAATGACAAGGAGCTGCAGAAGGCGAAGACCCCCGCACGCACACACCAGTCCACAAGGAAAGCTACAACAAACTACTCACGCACACCCACACCTCTACGTTTGGCGTACTTGAGGCACCACACAAGCCGCCACAACCGCCATTAACTATCAATGCCAACTATCACCACGGTCACTGAAACCTATATATCATCAAATGCCTTTTGATTTCTATACTTCGAGAGTGTGTGTATGGTGAAAACGAATAGGAAATTTAGCTCCTTCTTGAGAGCCGGGGACACAACCTCACTAGATGCGGTCCACTAGTTCACCATGTCTACCTGGGGTCGACGAGGCGAAGCCTTCACATCCCTTGGTTTTCACCACTGTTCCAATTTCCGCCATGACTTGACCAAAAGGCTCAACTTTTTCCTTCTAAGGTCTTTCACCCCCAGGCCCCCTTTTTTCTTGGATCTACATATCCCGGACCACTTCACCAAATGATATATTTTTCTGAGGCTAGACCCTTGCCAAAAGAATTTCCTCCTAATTTTTTCAAGCTTCTCAGTAGTGGTCTTATTCAGTAGAAACATAGACATGTGGTAATACGCAATAATAGTAAGAGCAACATTAAGTAGAATAGTTCTACCAGCCATAGAGACAGTCCTACCAACCCAAGCATCACATCTGAATAAAAACTTAGTCACTATGAATTCCCAATCATTGTTTCTAGGGGTGGAATAGCTCACATGCACTCCCAACTATTTTATAGAAATTGGTCTATGTCACAATTAAACAGTTCAACATAGAATTTAAAAGTGTCATCCTCCTCCAACATAGATAATCTTACTTTTTTGGAAATTTATGTTTAGAAGTAACATAAGCTCATACATGGAAAGTAATAGCTTCGAGTTAACAACTTTATCAAGGTCATGTTCAATACATAACACACTATCATCAACATATTGCATACTAGTAATGCCATTAGGAATTCGATCAGTAGCTAATCCAGTAATCAAGCCATTGGATTGAGCTTTTGTGGCCATTTAAGTTAAACAATACACAACCAGGTTAAACAGGAAAGGAGAAAGCCCCCCTACCCAACCCCTTTATGGCTCTAAAAATAAGCGCCAACCTTCCCATTTAGTTTCACACCCAATGTACCATTGTATAGAACACTCTCAACC
Source organism: Triticum urartu (assembly GCF_003073215.2). Taxonomy (NCBI): domain Eukaryota; kingdom Viridiplantae; phylum Streptophyta; class Magnoliopsida; order Poales; family Poaceae; genus Triticum; species Triticum urartu. The sequence goes on from NC_053026.1 coordinate 322,593,800, forward strand.
CATTGACACCAGATAGGGTCAAACCCTCTTAATTTGTGACATTCCGGTGGAAACTTCCAATCTACTTTGTCATGAGCTTTTTAAAAATCAAGCTTAATGACAACACCCACCTTTTCATTTCTCTAGTACGATGCAAGATCTCAATGTTAAACACCATCTGTTGGGGAACGCAGTATTTCAAAAAAATTCCTACTATCACGCCAGATCTATCTAGGAGATGCATAGCAACGAGAGGGGAGGGTGTGTCTACGTACCCTCATAGACCGAAAGCGACAGCGTTTAGTAACGCGGTTGATGTAGTCGAACGTCTTCGTGATCCAACCGATCAAGTACCGAACGCACGTTACCTCCGTGATCTAAACATGTTCAGCTCGGTGACGTCCCTTGTACTCTTGATCCAGCCGAGGGTGAGTTTCGTTAGCACGACGGCGTGTTGACGGTGATGATGAAGTTACCGACGCAAGGCTTCGCCTAAGCACTACGACAATATGACAGAGGTGTAAAACTATGGAGGGGGGCACCGCACACGGCTAAAGATCAACTTGTGTGTCTATGGGGTCCGACCACAAGGGTGTGCGCCCAAGGGGGGTCCTACTCCTAGTAGGAGTAGGCTTCCCCCTTTCCTAGTCCAAGTAGGAGAACAAGGAAGGAGAGGAAGAAGACAAGGAAAGGGGAGGCCGGGCCCCCCTAGCCCATCCCTAGTCGAATTCGGTTTGGGCTAGGGAGGGGGGCGCCACACCTTGGCCTGCCTCCTCTCTTCCACCATTAGGCCCATGAGGCCCAATAACTTCCTGGGGGGGCGGTTCCGGTAGCCCCCAATACTCCAAAACTTATTCGAAACGACCCGAACCATTCCGCTGTCCGAATGTAGCCTTCCAATATATGAATATTTATCTCTCGACCATTTCGAGATTCCTCGTCATGTCTGTGATCACATCCGGGACTCCGAACAACCTTCGGTACATCAAATCACATAACTCATAATACATATCGTCATCGAACGTTAAGCGTGCGGACCCTACGGGTTCGAGAACTATGTAGACATGACCGAGACTCATCTCCGGTCAATAACCAATAGCGGAACCTGGATGCCCATGTTGGTTCCTACATATTCTACGAAGATCTTTATCGGTCAAACCGCAAAACAACATACGTTGTTCCCTTTGTCATCGGTATGTTACTTGCCCGAGATTCGATCATCGGTATCATCATACCTAGTTCAATCTCGTTACCGGCAAGTCTCTTTACTCGTTCCATAATGCATCATCCCGTGACTAACTCATTAGTCACATTGCTTGCAAGGCTCATCGTGATGTGCACTACCGAGAGGGACCAGAGATACCTCTCCGATATACGGAGTGATGTCTACTACGCAACCTTCTTCTTGTAGACATTGTTGGGCCTTCAAGTGCAGAGGTTTGTAGGACAGTAGAAAATTTCCCTCAAGTGGATGACCTAAGGTTTATCAATCCATGGGAGGCGTAGGTTGAAGATGGTCTCTCTAAAGCAACCCTGCAACCAAATAACAAAGAGTCTCTTGTGTCCCCAACACACCCAATACAATGGTAAATTGCATAGGTGCACTAGTTCGGTGAAGATATGGTGATACAAGTGCAATATGGATGGTAGATATGGGTTTTTGTAATCTGAAAATATAAAAACAGCAAGCTAACTAATGATAGAAGTGGGCACAAACGGTATTGCAATGCTAGGAAACAAGGCCTAGGGTTCATACTTTCACTAGTGCAAGTTCTCTCAACAACAATAACATAATTGGATCATATAACTATCCCTCAACATGCAACAAAGAGTCACTCCAAAGTCACTAATAGCGGAGAACAAACGAAGAGATTATGGTAGGGTACGAAACCACCTCAAAGTTATCCTTTCTGATCGATCTATTCAAGAGTCCGTAGTAAAATAACATGAAGCTATTCTTTCCGTTCGATCTATCATAGAGTTCGTACTAGAATAACAACTTAAGACACAAATCAACCAAAACCCTAATGTCACCTAGATACTCCAATGTCACCTCAAGTATCCGTGGGTATGATTATACGACATGCATCACACAATCTCAGATTCATCTATTCAACCAACACAAAGTACTTCAAAGAGTTCCCCAAAGTTTCTACCGGAGAGTCAAGACGAAAACGTGTGCCAACCACTATGCATAAGTTCACAATGTTACGGAACCCGCAAGTTGATCACCAAAACATACATCAAGTGTATCACGTGAATATCCCATTGTCATCAGAGATAAGCACATGCAAGACATACATCAAGTGTTCTAAAATCCTTAAAGACTCAATACGATAAGATAACTTCGAAGGGAAAACTCAATCCATCACAAGAGAGTAGAGGGGGAGAAACATCATAAGATCCAACTATAATAGCAAAGCTCGCGATACATCAAGATCATGCCGAATCAAGAACACGAGAGAGAGAGAGATCAAACACATAGCTACTGGTACATACCCTCAGCCCCGAGGGTGAACTACTCCCTCCTCGTCATGGAGAGCACCGGCATGATGAAGATGGCCACCGGTGATGGATCCCCCCTCCGGCAGGGTGCCAGAACAGGGACCCGATTGGTTTTTGGTGGCTATAGAGGCTTGTGGCGGCAGAACTCCCGATCTATTGTGTCCCCTGATGTTTTTAGGGTATATGGACATATATAGGCGAAAGAAGTCGGTCAGGGGAGCCACGAGGGGCCCACGAGGGTGGAGGCGCGCCCAGGGGGTAGGGCGCGCCTCCCTGCCTCGTGGCTTCCTCGAAGCTTCCCTGACGTCTACTCCAAGTCTCCTGGATTGCTTCCGTTTCAAAAATAACTCTCCCAAAGGTTTCATTCCGTTTGGACTCCGTTTGATATTCCTTTTCTTGGAAACACTGAAATAGGCAAGAAAACAACAATTTGGGCTGGGCCTCCAGTTAATAGGTTAGTCCCTCCAGTTAATAGGTTAGTCCCACTACTAGGAAAAGGGCTATAGCCAATATGGATATTAATGGTGCACCATGTATGTGGTGCGCCACTGCTATATAGCCCAGTGGCGCACCAGGTACAGGTGCGCCATTAGTGTCGTCATTACTAATGGCGCACCAGACACATGGTGCGCCATTACTAGGAAATTTTATTATTATTATTTTTCCAAAACTATTAATGGCGCACCAAGGCACAGTGCGCCATTACTAGTTAAAACCACCACACACTCCGTGCGCCAGAACTAACAAAAAAATTTGCTTTTTTTTCAAAACTAGTAATGGCGCACCTTTGTGAAGTGCGCCATTACAAGTTCAAACTAGTAATGACGCACCACAAACAAGGTGCCCCACTACTAACAATTTTTTTTTGCAAAACTAGTAATGGCGCACCCCTAACTGGTGCGCCATTGGTAACCAGGGTTACTAATGGCGCATTTTTAGGAGGTGCGCCATTAGTAACCTGAGACCAGCTAGATATTTTGGACAGCCACACCTACCACACTCACTTTCCGCACTTCCTTCTCTCCACCTCCTCCTCCAAGCTTGTCTCGGGTGCCTCCTCCTCCTCACCTCATTTGCACCATAGATTCACCCAAATTAAGTGGTTAAATTACCTTTTTGTGATAGGTAAGAAGGGGAAAGCTTTCTTTATGTTGTAGATCTACTTTTTTCTCCCTCCAACAACAACGTGCACATGCACTTTTTATGACCTACCTAGATCTACGTATGTTTGTGGTGTTGCATATGTTTGTGGTGTTGCATATATGTTTGTGTTTGCAGGTAGCGGTATTTGAAATACGATAGTTGCCAATATTTTGCCGGAATGTTGATTCATTTCCGTTTCGGCGAGAATTTGGCACTATGCATTCTTTTTGGTCCTATTTTTAGGCAAAGTCATGCCAAATTTTTTCTTGGTTCTAAAATATCGTTTTGCTCTACCCCGCAGGAGACCATGGTCCGCACGATGACCGAAGGCATCGTGAATAGGTTTTTGAGCTCCGCGAAGGCCGAGATGCTTCAAAAGAACGAGACAAAGATAAGATGTCCGTGTCGAAGATGCAAGCTGAAGAGCCTTATTGCGGACCCGGATTCCGGGCAGGTGCGGGACCACCTACTCTTGCGTGGTTTCATGGATGGCTATCGGTGGCAAGGTGATGAAGATGACTATGAAGTCGTCCATGGGGGGTGGGCAAGAAATGAGGAAGGGCAGCAAGAAAACCACTGCGGCGAGGGCGGGCAAGAAGACGAAGAATCTCCAGGACATGATCACGATGGTGATGCAGTACACGGCCATCATGTTGAAGATGCCGGACATGATGATGAGGAAGATCAAGACGAATGGCATGATCATGAAGATGAAGATGCCGGAGCAGACGACGAGGGACCATCGATGGGCTGGGTGCAGGACCATCATATTCAAGACCTGCTTCTCAAGCAGACGGATAACGCAAGAGCTGCCGCCCGAGAGAAAGCCAAGCTGGATCAACTGGAGATAGATGCGGTTACTCCATTGTATGAAGGATGCAGGCCCGACGATACCCGCCTGAAAGTAACGCTCATGGCTCTGGAGATGAAGGTAAACCACAAAATGACCGACGCATGCTTCGACGAGAACATGTCATTCTGGCACGAATTTCTTCCCAAGGGGAACAAGTGCCCGACCAGTTTCGAAGAGGCGAAGAAAATTGTGTTTCCTCTGGATTTACCGCACGTGAAATACCATGTGTGCATGAACAATTGCATCATTTATCGGGATGAGCACGCGGAGTCTACCATATGTCCGGTGTGCGGCGTCACTCGATACAAGAAGAGGAAGAAAGCTCCTCAAAAAGTGGTGTGGTACTTTCCGATCACTCCTCGTCTGCAGCGGTATTTCGCGGACCCTAAGCTAGCAAAGCTCCTGCGTTGGCACGCGGGTAGGGAGGAGAAGAAGCGAGAAGATGACGGAAATGATCCGGAGATAAATAAAAAGACAAGATGCTGAGTCACCCTAAGGATGAGAGCCAGTGGCAAGCGTTGAACTTCGAACACCCAGAATTTGGGGACGATCCAAGGAACATCATGCTGGGCACGAGCATCGATGGAGTCAATCCGTTTGGCAGCCAGAGAAGCACACATAGCACCTGGCATGTGTTTGTGTGGATGTAAAACCTTCCCCCTGGTTGTACATGAAGAGGAAGTACATTCACATGAGTATGCTAATTGAAGGGCTGAAACAACCAGGGAACGACATCAATCTGTATCTGGGGCTGCTAAAAGAGGAGCTAGACACGATGTGGAAAACGCCAGCCAATACATGGGACGCCGCAAAGAAAGAATATTTCCCTATGAGAGTCGCACTGCTCACGACGGTGCACGACTATCTCGGTTACGGATATGTCGCGGGGCAGGTGGTCCACGGATTTTCTGGATGCGTTAGGTGCATGGATGACACAACGTATCGCCAGCTAGATAGAGACCCCGGGTCTTCAAAAACCGTGTTCATGGGACATCGAAGGTGGCTTCGCGATGATGACCCATGGAGAAAACGCAAGGATCTGTTCGATGGTGAAACCGAACCCTGAAGACGCCCGCGTACGAGGAGCGGCGAGGAAATAGACGAGTTGTTGAAAAATTGGAAAGATTGCCCACTGCCGGGAAAGAAGCAAAAGGCGCCAAAGCCGGGAAAGAAGCGAAAGGCGCCAGAGCCGCTGGTAAAGGTATGGAAAACGAGGTCTATTTTCTGGGACTTGCCGTACTGGAAGATCTACCGTGTGCCTCACAGCCTTGATGTCATGCATATCACGAAGAACGTGTGTGAGAGTCTGCTTGGTACCCCGCTCAACATGCCAGAGAGGACCAAAGATGGGCCGAAAGCAAGGGCAGACTTGAAATCAATGGGCATCAGGGAGGAGCTTCACGCTAATGATGATGATGAGGCGAAGCAGGACACGAAAAGTCGTCACAAAGGCAAAAAGGCCAAGAAGACCGGAAATGACTACCCTCCCGCGTGCTTCACTCTAAGTCAGGAGGAGATCGAGCAGTTTTTCACCTGCCTCGTAGGAGTAAAACTTCCTTACGGTTACGCGGGGAAGATAAGGAGATACCTAGACTCAGCGAAGCAGAAGTTCAGCGGGATACCCTTAGAATTCTCCTTCCCTTTTCTGTCAGCACTTGCATGTCACTATTGGCTTTTTTAACTATTGCGCCATACTTGATAGGGTATATTATTAGAAGATGCCCATATATATCAGTCAACCTAGGGTGCCTCGGCATCGATAAACCCTAAATGATGAAAACTTAACTTAGCATTTAGGGTGCCTCAGTGTCGACAAACCCTAAATGATAAAACCTTGGCTTTTAGGGTGCCTCGGTGTCGATAAAAACCTAAATGATGAAAGCTTAGGCTTTTAGGGTGCCTCGGCGTCGACAAACCCTAAATGATAAAAGCTTAGCTTTTAGGATGCCTCGGTGTCGACAAACCCTAAATGATGAGACCATGATAATTCCTCACAAACCAACCCTTAAATAACACTGAGCCATTATGCCGCCACCCTTGAAGCCTTGCGGGCATTTGCAGCCCTTAGCTTGTTCATTCTGTAGATTTCCAAAATTTAGTTGTGTACCGCACACCGAGCCCCAAGAAAGAAAACTGCACTCTGAAACAGATGGTCAATTTTCAGCCCTTGGATTAGTTTAGTATTTTTTCACACACTCAGACACCCTTGTTTGCAATGTGTGTGAGAGATATAGTGAGAGGAGACAAGAAGAAGGGGATTAGGAAGGGACTTGGACCTTGGCAACAACACACTAACAGGTTCCATCCCAAAACACCTAGGCAATATCACAAACATCTCTCAATTGTTCCTTGACAATAACCAACTTTTTGGCGACATTCCTCGAGAATTAGGTTATTTGGTCAACTTAGAGATCTTGTTCCTTGACAATAACCAACTTTTTGACCAAACTTTTTTCCTATTTAGAGCGAAACATGGCCCACGACGATGAGGCAGGCGGTTCGGGCGGCAACGCATTCTGGGAGCTATCCCAGGAGATGGAGGAAGAACCTCACCGCTATGAGGACGCCGCGGAAGACACCGATCCTGGCTACACAACCCCTAGTGGCGTCGTGGATGACACCACTGATGCTGTCGCCGAGGATGCCACCACTGATGATGCCAGCGCACGCACAGATGGCAGCCAACTAAAGAGGCAACGGAAGGACCGGCGCCTGAACATGCTCGGCACTGTCAAGGAGGAATTTACTGAAGTGTCCTCCAAGGGGCATCCAACGGCACCCCCAGAAATAGTCAAGACGTACGGGGGACAGCTCGGGTGCATTCTTCGGAGCACCGTCTCGATCAACACCGAGAACCTAAGGCATCATGAACGAGGGAATTTGCGCAACCTCCTCTTCATGAAGCTGCACGAATGATACAAGTTCCCCGGTGACTTCGCAAACACACGCCTCTCAGGGAATAAAGTGAACAGTGTTGCCCTCACGAAGATGAGCACGGCCCTGGCTACTTAGAGAGCTGCGGTGAAGAGAATGATTGAAAAAGGTGATGGTTATGAGAAGATCAAGGAGAAACATCCTTCGATCAGCGAAGATGACTACTTGGAGTTCAAGATCAAGTGCGAGAGCGACGCAACCGTGGAATCAAGTCAGTGCGGGAAAGAGATGCGGGACTTGAACTTAGGGGTCCACAAGCTCGGTCATGGAGGTTATAGAGTGGCGGAACCTATATGGGACAAGGAGGACGTGGGGCGTGCCGAGAAAGGCCTACTGCCCCTCTTCGAGAAATACCGTGACAAGCAGACCAGGAACTATGTCAGGGCCCGGTACAAGGTGGACCCGGTAACCAAGGAGCTTACCACGGATCCGAAGACCAAGGTGCTTGAGCGTGTTCTGGTAAGGAACACCCCCCCCCCCCGCATAATTAGCTCCATATGGTTGCATTCTAATTAATAAAGCCAATTTTCTAAATGGTTCACGTTCCTTCTGTAGGAAACTGAAAGCAGTAGCGCGGGGTCGTCTCAGAGCTCCCCTTTCGACACCCCTTTAAATAGGGCATTGAACGTAATGAAAAACAAGGATAAGCTCAGTAAGCCGTCGTCAGCTGGTCGTGTGGCCGGCAAAGGCTTGTCCACGAAATGGTCGGAGTACTATACCACTGGGCGAAATGAGAGAAAGACCAGCTCGGAAAGTCAGGAGCGCGAGGTTCAACAACTCAAGGCACAAGTGGCACGGATTCTAGAGATCGTCGAAGAGCAAGTGCGAGACCAACTGGGTGCGACGATCACCGCCATTATGCCTACCTTGGCTTCTGGGCTGCATGCGTGGATTGCGGGCGGCCAACAGGGGCCGCCCTCGATTCCCAGCTTCACGGGCAGCAACTCGCGCAACGCGCCGGCGGCGCCATTGGTGTCTCCCGCGGTGACGCCGGCATTGCAGCTTAATACACCCGGGTGTGGGAAGAATACGCCGGCCGGCACCTCGGCAGCAAGCGGCCCCTCCATCACTTGCACGCCCGCCGTTGGCGGTGCCTCGACATTAGCCAAGCTCGACGCCATCACGGTAACTAATTAAGCCTCTCGGCCGATGACTTCATCTCCTTGCCTTTGACTGGGCATCCCTGACGCCCTACATGTTTTCGCAGGGCGCCGCCGATGTTCCGTGCACTCTCCTGCACTTCGTGAACGACAAGTTGGTCGATGTCGCCAAGGGCAGAATCGTTCAACCGGGCAGCCGCGTGTTCCACGATAATCAGATGCCACCCACCATTTATAGGGTTCAACTGGTTCGGGTGCTGTCGGGCTTCGACAACATGTTACCTCCGTATCGACCCCATGGGGATGACGAAGATGATGTGATGACCCTCAGCGCCTGCATAAACTGGCCCATGCTTTGGCTGAAGAGCCAGATTCATTTGGGGGCGGGGGACACCACCCCACAGATAACACTGCCAGTTGTGACGGCGCCAAGCCATGGCAAGACCCCCGCAACGCTACCGGACATGCCGAACATGGATATGGCACAGGATCCGGACATGCATATGGCACAGGATCCGGACGATGCTGACGACGACAACGATGGTACATTTACCAACATTGATAAGTATTTCAACGAACATGGGTACGGTGATGAATTCTTGGGGCCTCCTTCTCAAGAACCCAACCCTGCAAAAGACGATCTAGCTGGTACCGCGGGGAAACCCAGTTGCAACAAGCGTCGTCTGGCGTTCAGTTCTTAGGAGACGCTTCTAGCTGCCACCTTCACTGAGCCTCAGATAGCCGAGGTGCGAAATATTATCAGCCCCAAGACACTCAAGAAGGCTGTCTGTGAGCAGAACTCGGTCCTATTACAGAAGAAGAAGGGACGAAAAAGAAAGACTAACATGGGTGCGAGCCAGCCGGCACCGAGTACGATCCGTGCTCAGGACGGGCCACCTTCACCTAAGGATATCTCAAGGAGGGTGCATGTGGCGGGTAGGCCGAAGCTACCGACTAATCTGCTCAATGCTGCAACCGGTGCTATGCGGAGTTTGCATGATAGTGTTCTTTCTTTGGAGAAGCGGCGTCTCCGAGAGAATGATGTGGCATGCCCGGTTTTCGTGGCCAAGGTGCCAGAGTGCAAGGGCTTTGTGGATAGCGCCATCGGGGGTATGATCGTCCTGTGGTTTGATTACATCTTCGCTATGTTTAACCTTCATCCGCTGCACTACGCCTTTGTTCGGCTATTTTGGCTGAGTATGGAGATGCGGATCATTAGAGACAAGACCCCGGACATCGTGATAGTCGACCCCTTCTACATGCGTGCCAAGATCTTGGGCAGCACTGGGGACCGGCAAGTCGCGAGTTCATACCTCGAAGGCGTCATTCTGGCAAACCCAGATAAGGATAACTTCCTTGTGCCTTACTTTCCCGAGTAAGTCATCCCCTCACCGCCCCGTAACATATGATTTCTTAGATTTCGATCGTTCTTTTTTTCTAACATTCCGTGTTTTGTGCAGTGACACACATTGCACATTCATCCTCTTAAGCCCGAAATATTCCATGGCCATGTATTTCGACTCGGACCGTCAGTCGAAGAAAGACTACACAAATATCAAGAAAGTTCTTGTTGATGTTCTGCCCGGCTACACCAGATCTGGAGGCACCTTCACCAGGCCAATTCGTAGGTATGGCAAGCACGTGTTCGCCCACAATATGACGTTCCCCTGCGTCAAGCAGCCGCCTGGCGGTCAAAAGGATGCCTACTACGCCCTCCATCACATGTGGGCGATCGTACGGGACGATAATCACCTTCCGCTACCAAATAATCTCAAAGATTGGGCCGCAAGCTTGTTGGCAATCCAGGACGCGGACATGAGACAAGAATTCTTTCGCATCCAATTGGAGTTTGCGGAAATCATCCATCAAGATGTCCTTCGTACCTCAGGGCAGTTCTACCTTAGATATCAACCGTCCAACAGTGAGATAGAAACAATGCTACAAATGCAGGCTGACAACGCATGCGATTTCATGACCATCACGATAGACGATAGCTTCATCCACGCTCCGGTCCCTGAGTCGAGTCAAAAGTAGTGATGCTATGTGTAGTTCTGAAATATCGATTAGCTCATGTTGTAATTAAACTTTAATGAACTTGTATGTCTCTTTGGTTTGGACAGTCGTTCAACTTATATGTAATCGATGCTATTTATTAGTAGGGCCATGAATCGTGCTATTAATGTCTTGCTTTTCTCTTCTGATCCTTTTGTTCCATACTTATGTATTGCTTATGTATTGTCGGTGAATTGCTACTAACGTTTTGTTTGGCTAGTGCATAGAGATGTTGTCGTATGTCGTGTACAAGGGTAAGGTTCCCGGAGTCTACGATTACTGGGAGGAGTGTCGGAGACAGGTTCACCGTTTCAGTGGTAAAAGTTACAAAGGGTACACCACTAGGGTGGAGGCAAAAGCTAGATAGGCGCGCTATCTAGCGGGAGAGAGGAGGGAGCGAAGGAGGAACCGGATGAAAACCAGTTTCATCGTGATGATGCTCATCGTGATGACCACAGCTCTCTTCTATGTGATGGTAGTTTAGATGATCGATATCGACTTGTAATGTGAAGACAAACTCGCTACTCGCGGTCTCGAGACTTGTAATGTTCTAACTTTGTTCGGTCTTTCGAATCCGGAGACGAATATGATGAATTGTATTCGGAGACTAATCTTCTATTGTATTTGATGAATCTGCTATTTATATGTTGTGCTGTCTGTATTCTGTGCAGTAATATATTTTGTAACCTGTGCAAATACCAGAAAAGAAAAAAATCCTAATATTCATACTAGTGGCGCACCATACAGCACATTAGTGGCGCACTGCAATAAACACACTAGTGGTGCATTATCAGTTAGTGCGCCATTAGTAACCCAGGGCACAAGGTAAATATGGCCCCCTGGGAGGCATACTAATGGCGCACCGTGTGACTTACTAATGGCGCACTGCCTGGTGCGCCACTATAGTCTGGTATACTAATGGCGCACCAGGGGTGCGCCATTAGTATATGTTACTAGTGGCATGATGATAGTGGCGCACCTGAAGTGCGCCATTAAAGGCCAAAACAGGTGTGCCACTAATAAGCCTTTTCCTAGTAGTGTCCCAAAAATAATATAAAAGTGTTTAGTAAAGCCCATAAATATCCAAAACAGATAATATAGTAGCATGAATACTTCATAAATTATAGATAGTTGGAGACGTATCAGCATCCCCAAGCTTAATTCCTGCTCGTCCTCGAGTAGGTAAATGATAAAAGAAAGAATTTATGAAGTGTGAATGCTAGCAGGTGCACAAGTTTGATCAATGGTAATTTCAATCACCTTTTCTAGCATCATTATATATCATAATAGTAGCTCAACTCATAGGACTTCTCATGATCAAGTAACAAGCTATTCACATGTTAAAGTATAGATCGTAAACTTTCTTGAAAACTAACAAACCGTGTTATTAGTCATCAAACAATTACAATTCATCTTATTTTCAGGAAGGGTCTATGTCAGAGCTTTGATTCAGCAAACTTCACATACTCAACTATCATTTAGTCTTTCACAATTGCTAACACTCACGTGATATTTATGGGTTCAAAGTTTTAATCAGACACAGAGAAAGATAGGGGCTTATAGATTCGCCTCCCAACCTTTTACCTCAAGGGTAATGTCAACAATAATAGTTCATGATGCCAACACAATGTGCTTGCCAAAGGATAAAATTTAAAAAGGAAAGGTGAAGATCACCAAGACTCTTGCATAAGATATAAGACAAGAATAAAAGATAGGCCCTTCGCAGAGGGAAGTAGAGGTTGTCATGCGCTTTTATAGTTGGATGCACAAAATCTTACTGCGAAAGAACGTCACTTTATATTGCCACTTGTGATAGGGACCTTTATTATGCAGTCTGTCGCTTTTATTGCTTCCACATCACAAGATCGTATAAATCTTATTTTCTCCACACTAATAGATCATACATATTTAGAGAGCAATTTTTATTGCATGCACTGATGAAAACTTACTTGAAGGATCTTACTCAATCCATAGGTAGGTATGGTGGACTCTCATGGCAATACTGGTTTAAGGGATGTTTGGAAGCACAAGTAGTATCTCTACTTGGTGCAAAGAATTTGGCTAGCATGAGGGGGAAAGGCAAGCTCATCATGTTGGATGATCCATGACAATATACTTTATTTTAGATATAAGAAAACGTAACCCATTACATTGTCTTCCTTGTCCAACATCAACCTTTTAGCATGTCATATTTTAATGAGTGCTCACAATTACAAAAGATGTCCAAGATAGTATATTTGTATGTGAAATCTCTCTTCCCTCAATATTCTTTCATGAATTGTTCAAGTGACCAATACAATGTTTGCTAACCTTCAATATATTTACCACCTCTACTTCTTATATGTGAAGTCATTACTCCCCATGGATAAGCATATGAAACATATATAATTTCAGATTTATTATATTCAATTCATTCAACCATTTACTCGTAGGATATATGTGAAGCACGTGAATGAATAACAAACTACTCCTAAAGATATAAGTGAAGATCAATGAGTAGTTAAATAATTATTTAGCTATGTGAAGACTCTCCCATTTAATAATTTCAGATCTTGATACTTTATTCAAACAGCAAGAGAAACAAAATAAAATGACATCTAAGAATAGCAAACATCATGTGAAGAAGCAAAACTTAGGATCAACCGATACTAACCGATAGTTGTTGAAGAAGAAAGGTGGGATGCCAACGGAGGCATACCCAAGCTTAGACGCTTGAGTCTTCTTGAAATATTATCTTGGGATGCCTTGGGCATCCCCAAGCTTGAGCATTTGTGTCTCCTTAATTCCTTTCATATCGCGGTTTTCCTAAATCTTAAAAGCTTCATCCACACAAAACTCAACAAGAACTTGTGAGATAGGTTAGTATAAACCAATGCAAAAACCTTATCATACTCTTCTGTACCAAATCACTAAAATTATTAATCAACATTTAATACTAAATTCCTCCGCATATTTAATAGTCCTATCCTCAAATGGAATCATTAAACAAGCAAACATATGCAAACAATGCAAACATAACAGCAATCTGCCTAAACAGGACAGTCTGTGAAGAATACAGCAAGATCCATACTTCCCTTGCTCCAAAAATAATGAAAGAAAATTCCCACTATAGTAAATTTATCATAGCTTATTATGCAAAAGGTTTCAACATTTTATCACATTCTGACTTTTCTAGAGAATGTTTGCAACAGCGGTAAACTTTCTGTTTTCAAACAGCAACATGTAGACTTGTAAAATAGGCATAGTAAAGGCTACCAGTGCCACTTTTATTGAAATAAAAGATACAAAACATTGTTCTAAATAATAGCAAGCAGATCCTAACATAATAAATTGACACTCCAAACATAATAAATCCTAACATAGTAAAGGCTATCATGTGGTGAGTAAAAATATAGCTCCAAGTAAAGTTACCGATGAACGAAGACAAAAGAGGGGATGCCTTCCGGGGAATCCCCAAGCTTAGGCTCTTGGTTGTCCTTGAATATTTCCTTGGGGTGCCTTGGGAATCCCCAAGCTTAGGCTCTTTCCACTCCTTATTCCATAGTCCATTGAATCTTTACCCAAAACTTGAAAACCTCACAACACAAAACTTAACAGAAAACTCATAAGCTCCGTCAGTATAAGAAAACAAACCACCACTTCAAGGTACTATAATGAACTCATTCTTTATTTATATTGGTGTTAAACCTAATGTATTCCAACTTTTCTATGGTTCATAAAATCTATTACTAGCCATAGATTCATCAAAATAAGCAAACAACACACGAAAAACAGAATTTGTCAAAAACAGAACAGTCTGTAGTAATCTGTAGGTTTCGAATACTTCTGGAACCCCCAAAATTCTAAAATAAATTTATGGACGTGAGGAATTTATCTATTAATCATATGCAAAAATAATTAACTAAATAGAACTCATCAATAAAACATAGCAGCAAATCTCGTGAGCGCTAAAGTTTCTGTTTTTTACAGCAAGATCGCAAAGACTTTCCCCAAGTCTTCCCAAAGGTTCTACTTGGCACAAACACTAATTAAAAGCATAAAACCACATCTAAACAGAGGCTAGATGAATTATTTATTACTAAACAGGATCAAAAAGCAAAGAACAAAAATAAAATTGGGTTGCCTCCCAACAAGCGCTATCGTTTAATGCCCCTAGCTAGGCATGATGATTTCAATGATGCTCACATAAAAGATAAGAATTGAAACATAAAGAGAGAATCATGAAGAATAAGACTAGTGCATTTAAGTCTAATCCACTTCCTACGCATAGGGATTCTGTGAGCAAACAACTTGTGGGAACAAGAATCAACTTGCATAGGAAGGTAAAACAAGGATAACTTCAAGATTTTCAACACATAGAGAGGAAACTTGATATTATTGCAACTCCTACAAGCATATATTCCTCCCTCATAATAATTACATGTAGGATCATAATCAAATTCAACAATATAGCTATCACAAAACATATTCTTAACATGATCCACATGTATGCAAAGTTGACACTCTTCCAAAATAGTGGGATTCATATTAACTAAAGTCATGACCTCTCCAAACCTAATTTCATAATGATCACAATAATATTAAACACCCTCCAAAATAGTGGTATCCTTACTTCCTAAAGTTGACACTCTTCCAAACCCACTTTCATCAGTATAATCATCATAAATAGGAGGCATGCTATCATCAAAATAAATTTTCTCATCAAAACTTGGGGGACAAAAAATATTATCTTCATCAAACATAGAATCCCCAAGCTTGTGGCTTTGGATATCATTAGCATCATGTATATTCAAAGAATTCATACTAACAACATTGCAATCATGCTCATCATCCAAAGATTTAGTGCCAAACATTTTAATACATTCTTCTTCTAACACTTTGGCACAATTATCGAAATCCTTATTTTCAAGAAAGACATTAAAAAGATGAAGCATGTGAGGCAACCTTAATTCCATTTTTTTAGTTTTCTTTTATAGACTAAATTAGTGATAAAACAAGAAACTAAAGGATTAAATTGCAAGATCTAAAGAGGTACCTTCAAGCACTCACCTCCCCGGCAACGGCGCCAGAAAAGAGCTTGATGTCTACCTACGCAACCTTCTTTTGGTAGACGTTGTTGGGCCTCCAAGTGCAGAGGTTTCTAGGACAGTAGCAAATTTCCCTCAAGTGGATGATCTAAGGTTTATCAATCAGTGGGAGGCATAGGTTGAAGATGGTCTCTCTCAAGCAACCCTGCAACCAAATAAGAAGAGTCTCTTGTGTCCCCAACACACCCAATACACTGGTAAATTGTATAGGTGCACTAGTTCGTCGAAGAGATGATGATACAAGTGCAATATGGTTGGTAGATATGGGTTTTTGTAATATGAAAATATAAAAACAGCAAGGTAACTAATGATAAAAGTGAGCACAAACGGTATTGCAATGCTAGGAAATAAGGCCTAGGGTTTATACTTTCACTAGTGCAAGTTCTCTCAACAGTAATAACATAATTGGATCATATAACTATCCCTCAACATGAAACAAAGAGTCACTCCAAAGTCACTAATAGCAGAGAACAAACGAAGAGATTATGGTAGGGTACGAAACCACCTCAAAGTTATCCTTTCTGATCGATCTATTCAAGAGTCCATAGTAAAATAACATGAAGCTATTATTTCCGTTCGATCTATCATAGAGTTTGTACTAGAATAACACCTTAAGACACAAATCAACCAAAACCCTAATGTCACCTAGATACTCCAATGTCACCTCAAGTATCCGTGGGTATGATTATACGATATGCATCACACAATCTCAGATTCATCTATTCAACCAACACAAAGTACTTCAAAGAGTGCCCCAAAGTTTCTACCGGAGAGTCAAGACGAAAATGGGTGCCAACCCCTATGCATAATTTCACAATGTTACGAAACCCGCAAGTTGATCACCAAAACATACATCAAGTGGATCACGTGAATATCCCATTGTCACCATAGATAAGCACATGCAAGACATACATGAAGTGTTCTCAAATCTATAAAGACTCAATCCGATAAGATAACTTCGAAGGGAAAACTCAATCCATCACAAGAGAGTAGAGGGGGAGAAACATCATAAGATCCAACTATAATAGCAAAGCTCGCGATACATCAAGATCATGCCGAATCAAGAACACGAGAGAGAGAGAGAGAGAGAGATCAAACACATAGCTACTGGTACATACCCTCAGCCCCGAGGGTGAACTATTCCCTCCTCGTCATGGAGAGCGCCGGGATGATGAAGATGGCCACCGGTGATGGATCCCCCCTCCGGTAGGGTGCCAAAACAGGGTCCCGATTAGTTTTTGGTGGCTACAGAGGCTTGTGGCGGCGGAACTCCCGATCTATTGTGTCCCCTGATGTTTTTAGGGTATATGGAAATATATAGGCGAAAGAAGTCGGTCAGGGGAGCCACGAGGGGACCTCAAGGGTGTGGGCGTGCCTAGGGGGTAGGGCGCGCCTCCCTACCTCATGGCTTCCTCGAAGCTTCCCTGATGTCTTCTCCAAGTCTCTTGGATTGCCTCTGTTCCAAAAATAACTCTCCCGAAGGTTTCATTCCGTGTGAACTCCGTTTGATATTCCTTTTCTTTGAAAGACTTAAATAGGCAAGAAAACAAAAATTTAGACTAGGCCTCCGTTTAATAGGTTAGTCCCAAAAATAATATAAAAGTGTTTAGTAAAGCCCATAAACATCCAAAACAAATAATATAATAGCATGAATACTTCATAAATTATAGATACGTTAGAGACATATCACAAAGTGACAAATCCTACTCTCAATCTATGCCAACTCAACAAACACCATCGGAGACACCTGTAGAGCATCTTTATAATCACCCAGTTACGTTGTGACGTTTGATAGCACACAAGGTGTTCCTCCATTATTCGGGAGTTGCATAATCTCATAGTATTGGAACATGTATAAGTCATGAAGAAAGCAATAGCAATAAACTAAACAATCATAGTGCTAAGCTAACGGATGGGTCTAGTCCATCACATCATTCTCTAATGATGTGATCCTGTTCATCAAATGAAAACACATGTCCATGGCTAGGAAAATTAACCATCTTTGATTAACGATCTAGTCAAGTAGAGGCATACTAGGGACACTCTGTTTGTCTATGTATTCACACATGTACTAAGTTTCCGCTTAATACAATTCTAGCATGAATAATAAACTTTATCATGATATAAGGAAATATAAATAACAACTTTATTATTTCCTCTAGGGCATATTTCCTTCAGTCTCCCACTTGCACTAGAGTCAATAATCTATATTACACGGTAACGATTCTAACACCCATGGAGTCTTGGTGTTGATCATGTATTGCTCGTGAGAGAGGCTTAGTCAACGGGTCTGCAACATTCCGATCCGTATGTATCTTGCAAATCTCTATGTCTCCCTCCTTGACTTGATCGCGGATGGAATTGAAGCGTCTCTTGATGTGCTTGGTTCTCTTGTGAAATCTGGATTCCTTTGTCAAGGCAATTGCACTAGTATTGTCACAAAAGATTTTCATTGGACCCGATGCACTAGGTATTACACCTAGATCGGATATGAACTCCTTCATCCAGACTCCTTCATTTGCTGCTTCCAAAGTAGCTATGTATTCCGCTTCACACGTAGATCCCGCCACGACGCTCTGCTTAGAACTGCACCAACTGACAGCTCCACCATTCAATAAAAATATGTATCCGGTTTGTGACTTAGAGTCATCCAGATCAGTGTCAAAGCTCGCATCGACGTAACCGTTTACGATGAGCTCTTTATCACCTCCATAAACGAGAAATATATCCTTAGTCCTTTTCAGGTATTTCAGGATGTTCTTGACCGTTGTCCAGTGATCCACTCTTGGATTACTTTATTACCTCCCTTCTACACTAATAGCAAGGCACATATCAGGCCTGGTACACATCATTTCATACATGATATAACCTATGGCTGAGGCATAGGGAATGACTTTCATTTTCTCTCTTTATCCCAAGTGACAATAATCGGGATACTTACCGGTGATGACCGTAGTTTGAGGAGTTCATGTATTCACTAAGTGTTAATGCTTTATTCTGGTACTCTATTAAAAGGAGGCCTTAATATCCCTTAGTTTCCAATTGGATCCCGCTGCCACGAGAGGGTAGGACAAAAGATGTCATGCAAGTTCTTTTCCATAAGCACGTATGACTATGTTCGGAATACATGCCTACATTACATTGATGAACTAGAGCTAGCCCTATGTTATAACTATTGCATGAGGAATCGCATCCGACATAATTATCCATCACTAATCCATTGCCTACGAGCTTTTCACATATTGATATTTTCTTAGTTACTTTTCCGTTTCCACTGTTACAATCACTACAAAACTACTACTGTTACTTTTGCTACCGTTACCGCTACTATCATATTACTTTGCTACTAAATACTTTGTTGCAGATATTAAGTCTTTCAGGTGCAGTTGAATTGACAACTCAACTGTTAATACTTGAGAATATTCTTTGGCTCCCCTTATGTCGAATCAATAAATTTGGGTTGAATACTCTACCCTCGAAAATTGTTGCGATCCCCTATACTTGTGGGTTATCAAGACTATTTTCTGGCGCCGTTGCCGGGGAGCATAGCTCTATTCTTTGAGTCACTTGGGATTTATATCTTCTGATCACTATGAAGAACTTGAAAGATGAAAGAACCAAGATTTTTCCCTCAACTACAAGGGGAGGTAACAAACTGCCATTTAGCTCTGCACTTGATTCACCTTCTGTTATGAGTAAACTTGTGACACCTACTCCTGTTATTCATTCTAATATGTCGCATGTTATCGATGATGCCACTTCTGCTTTGCATGATGCTTATGATGAAACCACTTCTATGCTTGATAATATTGTGCCACTAGGTGAATTTCTTGATGAACAACTTGCTAGGGTTAGAGAGAATGAAATTATTGAAACTAATAATATTGATGAAAGTGATGATAAAGATTCTCCCCCTAGATATGAATTGCCTGTTGTGCCTGAGGGTTATGTTATGGATGAAGAAACTGCTAGATACTTTTTAGCTTGCAATGATAGATATGTAACGCCCCGAGACCGATGTGCCAGGTGTCGTCCAGTTATTCGTTGTTGTTGCCTTGTCTTTGCTTGCGTGTCATGCATTGCATATCATGTCATCATGTGCATTTCATTTGCATACGTGTTCGCCTCATGCATCCGAGCATTTTCCCCGTTGTCCGTTTTGCAATCCGGCGCTCCGTTCTCCTCCGGTAGTCATTTCTACCTTCTTCTCGTGTGTAGGGATTAAACATTTCCGTATTGGACCGAGACTTGCCAAGCAGCCTTGGTTTACTACCGGTAGACCGCCTGTCAAGTTTCGTACCGTTTGAACTTCGTTTGATGCTCCAACGGTTAACCGAGGGACCGAGAAGGCCTCGTGTGTGTTGCAGCCCAACACCCCTCCAATTTGGCCCAAAACCCACATAAACCTGTTCCATCATCTAGAGCGTTCGATCACGATCGCGTGGCCGAAAACCGCACCTCATTTGGACTCTCCTAGCTCCCTCTACCTATAAATATGTGCTCCCCTCCCGAAATTCGCGGATGAACCCTAACTTCGTCCTCCTCGCGCCACCGGACGCGTCCACCCCGCGTGCCAGACATGTCCGCCGCCGCCGTCCTCCAATCGCGGCGCGCCACGTCGCCTCCACCGCGTCCCACCGCCGCGACTCGCCGTAGCCCACGGCAGGCCCACCCGAGCCGCGCCGGGCCCGAGCGCGCCTCGCCTCCAGCCGAACCGAGCGCGCCGTCCGTGCCCACCGGCCGCCGCCTCCGTCGCCAGTGCGCCACCGCGTCCCCGCCGCCTGCACTTCAACGCCCTCGCCGGTCACCGGCGCAGACGCCCGCCACCGCCCGGATCTGCACCGCCGCGCCGCCACAGATCTGTTCCAGCCTCGCCGCCTCGCTCTCTGTTCCGCGCCGCCACCGGCCATCACCGGAGCTCCTCGAGCCGGCCACCGCCTCCCCTGTCTCCGGCGACTCTTCCGGCGATCCTCGAAGTTCGTGCCACAGAACCCTAGATCTGAGATCTGAGAGAGGTTGACTTTTTCCCTAAGTCCCCGAAATTTCCATGTTTCATATGCCCATGTTCATCATGTCATAACTCATCATCCGTAGATCCGTTTTGGGCGTGTAGCATATCAAAGTGTTCGTCTCAGAGAGTACATCATTTCATATCATTGCATCATTTTCATTCGAGTTCATCTTGATGCCCAAAATGCGGTTAGAAAAATGCTATTTGAGATAATTGTCAGATCTGCTGCTCCAATTAGATATTTGTCATTTTTGCCATGATTGATGTGTGCAAGATATGCCCCTGAGCTCTACATGAGTTTTGTTATATGCTTTGCCATATTTCCAGAGGTGCCACCCATGCATTTTTGTGATGTGTGTGGTGACTAGCACAAGCTTGCAAAGTGGTGCATTCGTTAATGCTGATTTCAGGGACTTAGCATTTCCACTAAGTCCTTAATCTGTTTATCTCAATATGCCATATGTTCATGTTGTTTCCTACTGATCCGTGCCTCTTTTGAGGATGATCAGTAAGGATGTTTTGTTAATCTTGTAGTGCTCTATCCATCCATGTCTTTGTTTGCAATTATGGAGCACCCTAGCTTGAGTCAATCGAGCTCTACTTTTGCTATTTCGTGAATCTGGGCAGATTGTCTACTTGTTAGCGATTTTGCCGAGGATGTTGGAGTTGATCCGTGCATGCTATGTTATTGTTCTTGCCATGTCTAGCTTGTATAATGTGTATTCTTGACGGGTGTATGCTTAGATTGTCATGACATGCTCTTTAGTGAGTGCATCGAGCTCGTAAACATGCCAACTTGATATCTGTTTCAGCATGCTCCAGTTTTCACAAAGTCTGTGATCTGATTATGTTTTTGCCATGTTCACATGCTTGCAAATGTATTTTCTGATCCCTTTTGGCTCAAGGTCACTAAGGGACTTTTGTAAAGCTCTTTGAGTAGCTCCATGCCATGCTTTACTTTGCCATGTTAAGTTCCTGTAGCATCTAGTTTTCATGCTCCAAAGTGTGCTACCTTATCTGAAATTCCAGGCTTGTGTTAATTTCACTAAGTCTGAAACCTGTTTACCAATTGCACTTTTGCCATGCTTGTTTGAACCTGTTAATGGATGAATTAGCCGTAGCTCAGTGTTCATCTTTTGTTAAGCATCATGAGTGGATCCCTTCCATGTATTTTGTTGCCATGTTTGAGTGCTGTAGCATGTTTGTCTTGTTGCATTTAGATGGCTACTTGCTGTTAATCGCAGACCCGTGTCATATTTGAATTGCTTGCCATTTCCAAACCGTGCATCCGATTCCGGCGATCTTTATATCTATTTCAACCGAAATCATCTCCTCTTTCCAGTGGCACTCTTGGATTTCCAAGTGGAGGCCAGATTCATTCATTCCTTGTCAAATCATGCATATGCATCGCATACCGCATCCCGCATATCATATCATGATCGTGTGATAGTTGTTTACTATGTTGTGTGCTTCTTTTCCGGTGTTTGCTTCTTCGGGTTGGTTCCGGTAACGTCGCGTTTGTGAGGACCCATTCGTCTATGTCCGTTTGTCTTCTTCATGGACTCGTTCTTCTTCCTTGCGGGATTTCAGGCAAGATGATCATACCCTCGAAATCACTTCTATCTTTGCTTGCTTAGTTGCTCGCTCTTTGGCTATGCCTATGCCGCGATACCTACCACTTGCTTATCATGCCTCCCATATTGTTGAACCAAGCCTCTAACCCACCTTGTCCTAGTAAACCGTTGTTTGGCTATGTTACCGCTTTGCTCAGCCCCTCTTATAGCATTGTTAGTTGCAGGTGAAGATTGAAGTTTGTACCTTGTTGGTACATGGATATGTTGTTCCTTGTTGGAACATGTTTACTTGTTGGGATATCACAATATATCTTATTTAATTAATGCATCTATATACTTGGTAAAGGGTGGAAGGCTCGGCCTTATGCCTGGTGTTTTGTTCCACTCTTGCCGCCCTAGTTTCCGTCATATCGGTGTTATGTTCCCGGATTTTGCGTTCCTTACGCGGTTGGGTTATAATGGGAACCCCTTGACAGTTCGCTTTGAATAAAACTCCTCCAGCAAGGCCCAACCATTTTTTTTACCATTCACCACCTAGCCTCTTTTTCCCTTGGCTTAGGCCAGCCCAAGGGTCATCTTTATTTTAACCCCCCCCCCCCCCGGGGCCAGTGCTTGTCTATGTGTTGGTCCGAAATGGGCAGCCTGCGGGGCCACCTCGGGGAAACTTGTGGGCTGGTTTTACTCGTAGCTTGACCTATCCGGTGTTGCCCTGAGAACGAGATATGTGCAGCTCCCATCAGGATGTCGGCACATCGGGTGGCTTTGCTGGACTTGTTTTACCATTGTCGAGGATGTCTTGTAGAACCGGGATACCGAATCTGATCGGAATGTCTCGGGAGGAGGTCTATTCCTTCGTTGACCGTGAGAGCTTGTGATGGGCTAAGTTGGGACACCCTTGTAGGGATTTGAACTTTCGAAAGCCGTGCTCGCGGTTATGGGCAGATGGGAATTTGTTAATGTCCGATTGTAGAAAACCTGAAGTTGACCTTAATTAAAATACATCAACCGCATGTGTAACCATGATGGTCTCTTTCTGGCGGAGTCTGGGAAGTGAACACGGTGTTGGAGTTATGCTTGGCGTAGGTTGCTATAGGATCACTTCTTGATCATAGTTTCTCGACTGTGCTTTGCCTTCTCTTCTCGCTCTCATTTGCGGATGTTAGTTACCATATATGCTAGTCGCTTGCTGCAGCTCCACCTCATACCTTTTACCTTACCCATAAGCTTAAATAGTCTTGATCGCGAGGGTGTAAGATTGCTGAGTCCCCGTGACTCATAGATACTTCCAAAACCAGTTTGCAGGTGCCGATGTTACCGAGCAGTTGACGCAACCAAGCTCAGGAGGAGCTCGATGAAGATCTTGTCCTTTGTGTTGTTTCGTTCTAGTCGATCAGTAGTGGAGCCCAGTTGGGGTCGATCGGGGACCATGTCGCATTTGGGGTAGTCTTCTTTTATTTTGGTTCCGTAGTCGGACCTTGTGTGTATTTGGATGATGTAATGCTTTATTCATGTAATTGTGTGAAGTGGCGATTGTAAGCCAACTATGTATCTCTTTTCCTTATGTATTACTTGGGTTGTGTGAAGATTACCTCACTTGCAACATTGCTTTCAATGCGGTTATGCCTCCAAGTCGTGCTTCGACACGTGGGAGATATAGCCGCATCGAGGGCGTTACAAGATATGATCTTAAGAAACTGTTAGCTAAGCTGAAAGAAATGTCTTTGAATGCTAGAATGAAATATGACCCTGCTTTTGCTACTTCACCTATCTGTATCACCGATAAGGATTATGATTTCTCTGTCGATCCTGAGTTAATTACTTTGGTTGAATCTGGTCCTTTTTATGGCTATGAATCTGAAACTGTTGTGGCACATCTTACTAAATTAAATGATATAGCCACCCTATTCACTAATGATGAGAAAACTCGCTATTACTTTATCCTTAGGTCGTTTCTGTTCTCATTAAAGGGTGATGCTAAAATATGGTTTAATTCTCTTGATCCTGGTTGTGTGCGTAGTCCCCAGGATATGATTTATTACTTCTCTGCTAAATATTTCCCTGCTCATAAGAAACAAGTTGCCTTAAGGGAAATATATAATTTTGTGCAAATTGAAGAAGAGAGTCTCCCACAAGCTCGGGGGAGGCTTCTCCGATTACTTAATGCTTTGCCTAATCATCCTCTCAAGAAAAATGAAATACTTGATATCTTTTATAATGGACTAACTAATGCTTCCAGAGACCACCTGGATAGTTGTGCTGGTTGTGTTTTCTGAGAAAGAACTATTAATCAAGCTGAATTGCTATTGAATAATATGTTGAGTAATGAAAATGATTGGACACTTCCTGAACCAACTCCTAAGCCAAATCCAAAGAAAAGGGGTATTCTATTTCTCAGTCCTGAAGATATGCAAGAGGCAAAGAAATCTATGAAAGAAAAGGGTATTAAAGCTGGAGATGTTAAGAATTTACCACCTATTGAAGAAATACATGCTCTTGATAACCCGACACGGGTAGTAAAGGTAAATTCTCTCTATAGATTTGATAAATATGAAATCCCGTCTACTAAAATTGCTAGCCAATGTTTGGATGAGTTTGATGACTTTATGGTTAAACAAAAAAAACTTCAATTCTTATGTTGGTAGACAATTGAAACGTAATGCTTATATGATTGAACACTTGAGCGATTATATATCTAGAGTTAAAGGTGAACTTAAAATTATTAGTAAAGATGCTTCTATGATTACCACTCAAGTGGAACAAGTACTTAAAGCTCAGAATGATTTGCTCAATGAATTAAATAATAAGAAAAATGATAATGCTTTTAGAGTGGTGACTAGAGGGGGTAAAATGACTCATGAACCTTTGTATCCTGAGGGCCACCCTAAGAAAATTGAGCAATATTCTCAGAGAACTAATGTTGATGCACCTAGTCCTTCTAAAAGGAACAAAAAGAAAAATGATAGGACTTTGCATGCTTCTAGTGAACTTGTTGTTGACATACCTGAGAATCCCAATGATATTTATTTTTTTGATGCTGAAACACAATCTGGTAATGAACATGAACCTAGTGATAATGTTAATGATGATGTTCATGTTAATTCTCAACCTAGCAATGACAATGATGTAGACATTGAACGTGCTGTTGATCTTGATAACCCACAATCAAAGAATCAACGTTATGATAAGAGAGACTTCGTTGCTGGGAAGCATGGTAAAGAAAGAGAACCATGGGTTCAGAAACCCATGCCTTTTCCTCCTAAACCATCCAAGAAAAATGATGAGGAGGATTTTGAGCGCTTTGCTGAAATGATTAGACCTATCTTTTTGCATATGCGTTTGACTGATATGCTTAAAATTAATCCTTATGCTAAGTATATGAAAGATATTGTTACAAATAAAAGAAAGATACCGGAAGCTGAAATTTCCACCATGCTTGCTAATTATACTTTTAAGGGAGGAATACCAAAGAAACTTGGAGATCCAGGAGTACCAACTATACCATGCTTCATTAAAAGAAACTATGTTAAAACTTCTTTATGTGATCTTGGAGCCAGTGTTAGTGTTATGCCTCTCTCTTTATATTGTATACTTGATTTGAATAAGTTGACACCTACTGAAATATCTTTGCAAATGGCTGATAAATCAACTGCTATACGTGCCGGTATTTGTGAGGATGTGCCTGTTGTGGTTGCAAACGTTACTATTTTAACGGACTTTGTTATTCTTGATATTCCCGAGGACGATAGTATGTCTATTATTCTTGGTAGACCCTTTTTGAATACTGCATGGGCTGTTATTGATTGCAACAAAGGCAATGTCACTTTTCATATTAATGGTAATGAGCATACGGTACACTTTCCAAGGAAACAACCTCAAGTCCACCGTATAAATTCTATTCGAAAAACTTCAACGATTACTATTGGAGGTTTTGAATTTCCTCTTCCTACTGTCAAGAAGAAATATGATATTCTTATTGTTGGGGACATGCATATCCCCATTGAGGTAACCTAGTGTTATTCGAAAATTCTCCGGTTTCATGTTATTCGAAAAGAGTCTGTTAACAAGACTTGATCAACCTTGTTAATGGATTCCTTTTGATGAGCATGAGATGGATGAAGTTAGAAAGCACAACTATCTGTACCCTCCTTTTACTTTCTGTTATTTAGTTTAAATAAAGCAAAAATAGTATTTTCTGTCTGTTTTCTGAATTATCCTTCCAATAAAAAATACCCTGAAAATAAAAGTTCTCCAAATGTCCTGAAAATTTAATATGAGTTTTTCTAAAATATTTAAGAATTATTGGCACTAAGAACACACTAGGGGGACCCACCATGTGCCCACGAGGGTGGAGGGCGCGCCCACCCCTGAGGCGCGCCCCCTGCCTCATGGATCTCACGTGGACCCCCCTCCACTTATTCTTGCAGCCACACACTTCGTCTTCCTCCAGAAAAAATCCTTCACCAGCTCAAACCCAAGTTCTAGCTCATCTTGCTGCCATTTTCGATCTCCTTGCTCAAAGCTCCATTCACAAAACTGCTTTGGGGGATTGTTCTTCAGTATGTGACTCCTCCAATGGTCCAATTAGTTTTTGTTCTAGTGCTTTATTTATTGCAAATTTTTGCTGCTTAGGTGACCCTGTTCTTGAGCATGCATGTCAAATTTATGTGGTCAAAAGTAGTTTTATTGCATGATATGGCCTCTAGGCACTTGTGGGAGTAGTTGCTATCAATCTTGTTGAGTTTGGTTTACTTTAATTTTGAGTTACTAAAAAATTCAGAAATTTTTCAGAGGAAATGATGAAGAGATTGTTGAGGGGCTCTTCGAGCCGAAGCTTGAAGGATAAGAAAAGTGAACAGAATAAGAAGCCCAAATATAATCTCCCTCGCACTATGAAGGTTCGGCCGTGCGAATGGCCTTGTGATGAGTTCTTGAGAGCAGCCAGGATTCATGATGATTTTTATTACTTGGCTGAGAATGCAGGCCTCACCGACTTCCTCCATGACCAGCGCGAACAGTATCTCCGCCCCACTAATATTTTCGTGCAAAAATTTTACTTTCATGCTAAGAAATCACCACCTTCAGTGGAATTTCATCTATATGATGAGGTTAAGGAGATGTCACTTTGTGATTTTTGTCGGGTCTGTAAGATACCCTTTGAGGGCAGTATAGAGGAACCACATCGTAATGATGTGGAGGGGTTTATTGATATGATTGTTGTAGGGGAAACGAGGAAGGTTTCCGATGCAAGAATTACTAGCATACATTTTCCTATTCGACGTTACTTTGCAATATTTGCTAGTAGATGCTTAATTGGTCGCGGGAACAGTGGAAACCTTAGTGCCCCTGATATTGTTAGTTTGCGCCATGCTTTGTTTCGTGATACCACTTTTAGTTTAGGCGCTATTGTTGCTAAACGGTTAAATCTGAACCGTACAAAGGGTCCCGTCTTTGGAGGCATCTTTGCCTCACGCCTTGCTGCACACTTTAACATACCTATTAGGCATTATGAGAAAGAGGAAAAGTTGTTGCCTCCTATTTTTCTAGATTATAAGAGTATGGTAGCACATGATTTTATTGTTAAGATAAGAAGAAGATGCTTAAATATAGACTGATATTTGATAAAAATTACTTTGAGACTATTACCTTGCCTGCTCCCTCTTTGTTCAACATATTTTCAGGCACGTACCTTGTTTTGCCGAAGGCCATTCATGCATACTCGAGCCTGACATCAGCTCCAGAGCCTGATCCGGAGCCACCACTTGATCCTCACCGTCAGTCTGTTTATCAGTGGGATCCGGAGGAAATCGCCAACCAGTGGCACCCAGAGGACACTCCTCCGTACACCGGAGAGGGCAGCTTTGAGCCGTGGCCATAGACCAACTTAGGCCAAAAGCCTAAGCTTGGGGGAGTACGTATTCCTCACCAACATTACATTCATGTTCACACACTCATGCCAGTTATCGGTGCTCATACTTTTTCACTGTAATATACATGCTAGTTTAATTTTCTTTTCCAGCATTCTTCTTGTGTGTTTGAAAAAAAAACTTAAGAAAAACCAAAAAATTAGTTGTAGCTTTTAGCTAGTTTAATTTTCATGCCTGTAGTAGTAGTAATTAAAAAGAAAACCCAAAAAGATTCCTCGTTCTTCTTTTGCTTCTTGGGAGCTTTCCCGTGTAAATAGTTTTATTTCCTTTCTTTTCTTTGGGGGTCGAGAGGAGAGGACCATGATGAAAATGTTGAGTGGCTCTCATATGCATTATTGATTGATTTAACAAAGAGCCCATATTACCTTGTCTTATCCCTTGTATTGAATGCTTGCAGATTCCAGCTTAGTCCAATGCACGTGCACTATTATTATTATCCACACCGTTCGGTCATGCAAGTGAAAGGCAATAATGATGATATATGATGAACTGATTGAGGTGAGAAAAGCTAGTATGAACTAGACCTATCTTGTTTTTGTAAATATGATTAGTTCATCATTCCCGATTCAGCCTATTATGAATGAAACATGTTTGCAATGACAATTAGAGATTATAGTTTCTCATGCCATGCTTAATTAGCTAGGAGATTATAATGGTTTACCTTGTGTGCGAACATGCTATTAAAATGGTTGTGATGTGGTATGATAGGGTGGTATCCTCCTTTGAACGATTCGAGTGGCTTGACTTGGCACATGTTCACGCATGTAGTTGAAACAAAATCAACATAGCCTCCATGATATTTATGTTCAAGGTGAATTATATCCTACTCATGCTGGCACTCAGTGTTGATCAATTTTAATGCATGTTCATGACTGTTGTCGCTCTCTAGCTGGTCGCTTCACAGTCTCTTTCTAGCCTTCACTTGTACTAAGCAGGAATACTGCTTGTGCATCCACTTCCATAAACCCCAAAAGTTATTCCATATGAGTCCACCATACCTTCCTATATGGGGTATCTACCTGCCGTTCCAAGTAAATTTGTATGTGCCAAACTCTAAACCTTCAAATGAAATTCTGTTTTGTATGCTCCAGTAGCTCATGTATCAACTAGGTTTGTCTATATCTTCCATGCTAGGCGGGTTATTCACAAGAGGAGTGGACTCCGCTCCTCACTCACGAGAAAATGGATGGTAACCGGGATGCCCAGTCCCATGCTCTAACCAAATCAAAATAATTCCAAACAAAACTCCCCCAGGATTGTTGTTAGTTGGAGGCACCCATTGCTCGGACAAGCCATGGACTGATGTTTGTTGGTGGTAGGGGGAGTATAAACTTTACCATTCTATTTGGGAACCGCCTATAATGTGTGTAGCATGGAAGATATCGAGATCTCTCGGTTGTTATGTTGATAATGAAAGTATACCACTCAAGATATTATTTATCTCTATTTCAAAATCGAGCTCCGGCACCTCTACAAATCCCTGTTTCCCTCTACGAAGGGCCTATCTATTTACTTTTATTTTGATTCATCATCCTCTTATTAAAAAGCACTAGTTGGAGAGCACCGTTGTCATTTGCATGTATTACTGTTAGTTTATATTGAGTATGACTGTGACTGGATCTCTTTTACCATGAATTACAATGTTTAGTCAGTCCTTGATCTTCGGAGGTGCTCTGCATTTATGTTTTGTGGTCTCAGAAAGGGCTAGCGAGATACCATCTTGTTATATCATATTATGATTGTTTTGAGAAAGTGTTGTCATCCGAGATTTACTATTATTGCTCGCTAGTTGATTATGCCATTGATATGAGTAAACATGAGACCTAAATGTTATTGTGAATATGGTTAGTTCATAATCTTTGCTGAAAACTTGAATGCTGGCTTTACATATTTACAACAACAAGATCAAACAGAGTTTGTAAAAGTTTTTCTTTATCACTTTAAGTTTGTCAACTAAATTGCTTGAGGACAAGCAAAGGTTTAAGCTTCGGGGAGTTGATACGTCTCCATCGTATCTACTTTTCCAAACACTTTTGACCTTGTTTTGGACACTAACTTGCATGATTTGATTGGAACTAACCCGGACTGACGTTGTTTTCAGCAGAATTGCCATGGTGTTATTTTTGTGCAGAAATAAAAGTTCTCGGAATGACCTGAAACTTCATGGAGAATATTTTTGGAATATATAAAAAATATTGGCGAAAGAATCAACGTCAGGGGGCCCACACCCTGTCAACGAGGGTGGGGGCGCGCCCACCGCCTGGGGCGTGCCCCCTGCCTCGTGGGCCCCCCTGATGCTCCATCGACCTCAACTCCAACTCTATATATTCATGTTCGGGGAGAAAAAATGAGGGAGAAGGATTCATCGTGTTTTACGATATGAAGCCGCGGCCAAGCCCTAATCTCTCTCGGGATGGAGTAATTCCAAAAGCCCATCAGCATGGAGTTTCTTCATGCGCTTTACACCAATATGACCTAAACAGCAGTGTCACAAATAAGTTGCACAATCATTATTAAACTTATATCTTTTAGCTTCAATACTATGAATATGTGTATCACTACTATCGAGATTTAATAAAAATAGACCACTCATCAAGGGTGCATGACCATAAAAGATATTACTCATATAAACAGAACAACCATTATTCTCTGATTTAAATGAATAACCGTCTCGCACCAAACAAGATCCAGATATAATGTTCATGCTTAACGCTGGCACCAAATAACAATTACTCAGGTCTAAAACTAATCGCGAAGGTAGATGTAGAGGTAGTGTGCCGACCGCGATCACATTGAGTTTGGAACCATTTCCCACGCGCATCGTCACCTCGTCCTTAGCCAATCTTCGCTTAATCTGTAGCCCCTGTTTCGAGTTGCAAATATGAGCAACAAACCAGTATCAAATACCCAGGCGCTAATGCGAGCATTAGTAAGGTACACATCAATAACATGTATATCAAATATACCTTTCACTTTGCCATCCTTCTTATCTGCCAAATACTTGGGGTAGATCCGCTTCCAGTGACCCGTCCCTTTGCAGTAGAAGCACTCAGTCTCAGGCTTAGGTCCAGACTTGGGTTTCTTCACTTGACCAGCAACTTTCTTGCCGTTCTTCTTGAAGTTCCCCTTCTTCCCTTTGCCCTTCTTCTTGAAACTAGTGGACTTGTTGACCATCAACACTTGATGCTCCTTCTTGATTTCTACCTCTGCAGCTTTAAGCATTGCGAAGAGCTCGGGAATTGTCTTATCCATCCCTTTCTTATTATAGTTCATCACGAAGCTTTTGTATCTTGGTGGCAGTGATTGAAGAACTCTATCAATGACACTATCATCAGGAAGATTAACTCCCAGTTGAATCAAGTGCTTGTGGTACCCAGAAATTCTGAGTATATGTTCACTGACAGAACTATTCTCCTCCATCTTGCAGCTATAGAACTTATTGGAGACTTCTTATCTCTCAATTCGAGCATTTGCTTGAAATATTAACTTCAACTCCTGGAACATCTCACATGCTCCATGACATTCAAAATGTCGTTGAAGTCCTGATTCTAAGCCGTAAAGCATGGCACACTGAACTATCGAGTAGTCATCAGCTTTGCTCTTCCAGACGTTCATAGCATCTGGTGTTGCGCATGCAGCGGGCTTTGCACCTAGCGGTGCTTCTAGGGCATAATTCTTCTGTGCAGCAATGAGGATAATCCTCAAGTTACGGACCCAGTCCGTGTAGTTGCTACCATCATCTTTCAACTTAGCTTTCTCTAGGAATGCATTAAAATTCAAAGCACTAAAGCACGGGCCATTTATCTACAACAACATAGACATGCAAAATACTATCAGGTACTAAGTTCATGATAAATTAAAGTTCAATTAATCATATTACTTAAGAACTCCCACTTGATAGACATCCCTCTAGTCATCTAAATGATCACGTGATCCATATCAACTAAACCATGTCTGATCATCACGTGAGATGGAGAAGTTTTCAATGGTGAACATCACTATGTTGATCATATCTACTATATGATTCACGCTCGACCTTTCGGTCTCAGTGTTCCGAGGCCATATCTGCATATGCAAGGCTCGTCGAGTTTAACCTGAGTAGTCTGCTTGTGCAAAACTGGCTTGCACCCATTGTATGTGAACGTAGAGCTTATCACACCCGATCATCACGTGGTGTCTTGGCACGACGAACTGTAGCAACGGTGCATACTCAGGGAGAACACTTATACCTTGAAATTTAGTGAGAGATCATCTTATAATGCTACCGCCGTACTAAACCAAATAAGTTGCATAGAAGATAAACATCACATGCAATCAATATAAGTGATATGATATGGCCATCATCATCTTGTGCCTTTCATCTCCATCTTCAAAGCACCGTCATGATCACCATCGTCACCAGCTTGACACCTTGATCTCCATCGTAGCATCGTTGTCGTCTCGCCAACTATTGCTTCCACGACTATTGCTGCCGCTTAGTGATAAAGTAAAGCAATTACATGGCGATTGCATTTCATACAATAAAGCGACAACCATATGGCTCCTGCCAGTTGCCGATAACTTTGTTACAAAACATGATCATCTCATACAACAATTTATATAATCATGTCTTGACCATATCACATCACAACATGACCTGCAAAAACAAGTTAGACGTCCTCTACTTTGTTGTTGCAAGTTTTACGTGGCTGCTACGGGCTTAGCAAGAACCGTTCTTACCTACGCATCAAAAACCACAACAATTTTTCGTCAAGTGTGATGTTTTAACCTTCAACAAGGACCGGGCGTAGTCACACTCGATTCAACTAAAGTTGGAGAAACAGACACTGTAGCGACCCGACCTCAGAACTAAAGTTGGATTGAGGTCAAGTCTCTGTGCCTAACTGTCATCCCTGGATCGGTATGCTGGCACACACAGTACTTGAGGATTTATAACAGAGGTAAATCACATGTATAAAGTAACATAAATACTATTACCTCAATCCATATAGTGGAAGTAACAAAGGTTGTGGATTCCCATCAACACCAACGGCAAAGTTGAATGTAGAAATCGTAACCCTAACGTATCACTTACTCGTCATAAGATTCCTGCAACATGAGACATTGCAGCCACAAAGGGTCAGTACATTGAATGTACTGGCAAATTCACACCAGAGGATAATGATGAATAATAGCTATCACTACATGCATATTTGGCTGGTGGAAAAGCTCAATGGTTATAGTGTTTTTGCGAAAATCCAATTTTTTTCCTACTACAAATGAATATATTTTATTTAACTACAAAGTTTGTTGATAAAATATTGAGAAGGTTCCTCCAACTCAATCCCAAATTAAAATTTAACAACCCAACAAAATTAATTATATAGAGTGGTGAGATCAATATGATAATCCAAGAACTAAATACTCAAGACATCCATAACCGGGGACACGGCTAACCATGATTAGTTTGTACACTCTGCAGAGGTTTGCGCACTTTTCCCCACAAGACTCGATCTCCTCCGTTGGATTTCTCGCAAGTCTTGCTCATGTCTCCGATGGTTTTCTTCCGATCGTGCTTGTCCTTCTCAAATTCTTCTGCCAGATCATCTCTGTCGTCGCAAAGTCTATCGTGATGTCCTTTAATATTTCTGGAGTTGCGTTCCAACTTTTGGATTTCAACATCCTTGACATGAACCATGGTCCTACTGTCCTTCAGTTCCTAACAAATCTCCGGTATCTCGAGGTTGTAGCTCCTCCATCTTGGCTACTTTCAGCTTCTGGTTCCTGAGTTCTTCACGAAATGCTTCCTTGTCTAATACGGCTTCCTGGAGCTCCATCTTAAAATTCTTGATGTACTACTCCAGATCTTGGTGATACACCGGCTAAGGTTAAAACTTCATCTTTTGCTGATAGATGCTCCATCAGCCTTCTACCATCCAATCCTTCCGAAGAAATGCATGGTTAGCTCAGCTCGGTGACCATAGTATCAGTGGCGATGACATCACGGATAACCGTGTTTTTGCCCTTGTCATTGCCATGAGCTATCTTCCATAGTTGATATCTCCTGCCTTAGGGTTTTCTTGACAAAACTTTGAGTTCTCATGCTCCATGTTCCGGTCTTTCTCTAATACACCTTGAGCTCGGGTATTGACGGCTTCCATAATCTGAAAAATTCCAATAGGGTAGCCTTCCTAGGTCATACAAATCTAGAAATTCTACAGGGCCTTCAAATTCTCCTAGTCTTCGGAGTCTTCAATGATTGCAGTTTCCATTATTATAATGCATGATAAAATCCTCTTCATTCCGAAATGGTCTTAGTTTTCCGATATCTTGTACTTCTTGGAGTGGTCTCATCAGTCGAATCTTCATGGTCAAAAGGGAAAAGGGGTATGGTCTCACTAAAAGGGAATATTTGAATAAGCTCAGAAGAGAAGAGAGGTAAAAGATTTTTTCGAAAATGAAGTTGTGGAGAAAATCATTCCTATGGGCTTGTCAGTTTCTAGGGGTCACGCCCTACAGTCAACATGTGCTCTGATACCATCTTGTAGCGACACGACCTCAGACGGTCAAGCCTCTGTGCTTAAGTGTCATCGCTGGATTGGTATGCTGACACACACAGTACTCGAGGATGTATAACAAAGGTAAATCACATGTATAAAGTAACATAAATACTATTACCTCAATCCATATAGCGGAAGTAACAAAGGTTGTGGATTCCCATCAACACCAACAGCAAAGTTGAGTGTAGAAATCGTAACCCTAACGTATCACTTACTCATTGTAAGATTCCTGCAACATGAGACGTTACAGCCACAAAGGGTCAGTACATTGAATGTACTGACAAATTCACACCAGAGGATAATGATGAATAATAGCTATCACTACATGCATATTTGGCTAGTGGAAAAGCTCTATGGTTATAGTGTTTTTGCGAAAAGCCAATTTTTTCCTACTGCAAAGGAATATATTTTATTTAACTACAAAGTTTGGTGATAAAATATTGAGAAGGTTCCTCCAACTCAATCCCAAATTAAAAGTTAACAACCCAACAAAATTAATTATATAGAGTGATGAGATCAATATGATAATCCAAGAACCAGATACTCAAGACGTCCATAACCGGGGACACGGCTAACCATGATTAGTTTGTACACTATGCAGAGGTTTGCGCGCTTTTCCCCACAAGACTCGATCTCCTCCGTTGGATTTCTCGCACCACGTGATGTTTGAGAAACGGATGACCAAGACACAGTCTTTCAGAAGCATTAACTCTTTCTTCCGGATAGACTATACCACCTACAACCCACTACCTGCTAGTCTATCTCTTCAAGAGCTTCACGCAACTTACTCAACTATGCTAGAGCCCATAATAGCTTGTGGGTGCACACGGAAGTTTCTAGCATGAATAATCTTATGATCCCTTTGAGCCTGGGTGGCATTCCATAGGGTGATCACAAGGGTCCTCCGGGATCCCCTTGGGCAAAAACTGGGTTCTCCAGATGCCCGGGCAAACCACTCGGTGCTCTAGGGTGCCCCAACCAATCCACCCAGATGTGTATTAAAGTTGCCACCTTAAGTTGAACCATTAATTAATAACTCTCACATCTGTCATGAATTCTCTCAAACCAATCCACGTCTACAAGCATAGCATAGCAATATGAGCATAATGTAAAGGTAACTCCCAGGGTTTGAATGCAGGGCAATAGGTTCCTACCTCATCAACTACTTCCCGATACCCACATGTTATCAATTCCTAACCATGCAATGTTTGATGGTGAAACTAATGCATAAAAACTGGGTATGAAAGGGATATGATCAAAGTGTGAACTTGCCTTGTACTGTTGATGAAGATGATTCACACTCATAACTCTTGATAGTTCTACTCGTCACACTCCGTTCAATCTATCGTGAGCAAGCAATAGTAACCACACATAAGCAATCACTCAAAAGATCCGGAAGAACGAAGAAGACAGTTCGGAAAACATCAAAACCAACAAATAACTATTGCAACATAAAACAATTTCTAACAGTACCAAAATTATGTGAATTTGGCCTTATCAGAAAGTATAAGTCAAGAGCTTCGATTTGCAAAAAGAATCAACTAAATCGGATTTATAAAACTCAAGTTATGACCAAAAGAAGTTTGAACTCAAATATGATCTAATTCAAATTTTAAACTTTCAAAAACATGTTTAAGTTGGATTACTGGATAGAGGAGATCATAACGAAGAGGTGGGTGTTGGTTTGTTTGGATTTGGACTAACGAGTAAAAAGTTATGGCTATTTGAAAAATCAGGGCCAAGCTGTTTTACGAAAGAAAAATAGCTACGTCTAAGGTCTAATGTATAAATACGTAGATTAATTGATAATCTAATTATTCTATCGTATTAGTCTAGAAATAATAAACTACAAAAGTATAAAAAGAAAGGAAAAAAACAAAGAAAGATACCTTTATAAGGTAGAGGAAAGACGACTTCGGAGAGAAGAGACAATTTCCAGAAGTCGTGCCGGAGAGGAGAAAAATATTTTTCTTAAATGAATCTAGTCAAACCAAAATATTGACTTAACCCAAATCGGATGATTTTTGAAGGCTCTATGGGTCTATATTTATAGGTGGAAAAGAAGTTTAAGGGTCAAAGGCTAGGCAATGTGGGACTAAACATAGACGAAAATATACGAAACACAGAAGAAAAAGGCTAACGCCTTGCACGGGCCTAAAGGCTTCGGCCGGCCGCGCGCTATACACGGGCTGCATTTTTTCGAAGTCTATTTTTCTCTGAAATTTGTTTAAAAAAATTAAACATTAACGAAAATAAAATAAAAAAGACAAAAGAAAACAAAAGAAAAATGGTCCGGCCTGCTGCTATGCTACGCATGTGGGCGGCAGTTAGTTCCACGCGCACGTGTAGATTTTTTTCTTTTTTTATATAGGAACAAAAAAGAAAACTGGATAACGATAATAAAATAAAAATTTTATAGGCATACTATATATCAAAATTTTCGGATAAAGATTTTCTACAATGTGAACATTTCTCTAGTGCCAAATAAAATACAGAAAAATTCAAATAATTCAAATAGTGCTACTTCTACAATAAAACTCAATAAAAATCATTTTAGAAATACCAAAATGATTTCAAAATTATTTCTCTCCAATTTTCTGATGTAGGGAATCATTTTACCATATTTTCCATTTCATTTATTTTTGGAGAGAAATAATTTGAATAAAATCCAAATAACTCTAAATTGAAAATAATTTCAAACGGACTTTAAATTTGATCCTTTTAAACTTCCAACTCGTATTTCATATATTTTGAAGAAGTCATTTTATCTTCTCTCATGAAAATCATTGAGTTGCTTAAAGTTTCTGAATTTGAAATATTTCCAAATAAAATTCAAATCTTTTCAAAAACCCCTTTTCATTTAATTAAATGGAAGAAGTCATATCATCTTCTCTCGAGGGTTTTGTATTTGAAAAGAATTTGAATTCACGGAGATCAAAATGCAAAAAGGTGAAAGTTTGGGAAAGTCCATTTATTCCCTCTCATTTAACTTTCAAAAAGTTTCGAATTTCACTCAATCAATCACGCAACAATCAAACAAACAAAACAATCTATCTATTTATTATATCATCATGCCTTAGTTTCCCGAGTAAGTCATCCCCTCACCGCCCCGTAACATAAGATTTCTTAGATTTCGATCGTTCTTCTTTTCTAACATTCCGTGTTTTATGCAATGACACACATTGCACACTCATCCTCTTAAGCCTGAAATATTCCATGGCCACGTATTTCGACTCGGACCGTTAGTCGAAGAAAGACTACACAAATATCAAGAAAGTTCTTGATGATGTTCTCCCCGACTACGCCAGATCTGGAGGCACCTTCACCAAGCCAATTTGTAGGTATGGCAAGCACATGTTCGCCCACAATACGACGTTCCTGTAGCGACCAGACCTCAAACGGTCCAATCTCTATGCTCCGGTGTCATCCCTGGATCAGTAATGCTGACACCCACACAGTACTTGAAGGATTTATAACAGAGTAGCAATCACACACTTATTACATCGAGGGTCTCAAAAGAGAACTTATTACAATGAATATGGCTTAAGGCCATCTAATAACAATAACAGCGGAAAGCTTGGAAGATAAGTGAGTCCATCAACTCCAACGGCATCACTAGGTATAGAACCACGACCTAAAACTCCTTAATCGTCGTCTGAAAAGTCTGCAACATTAACGTTGCAGCCCGAAACGGGTCAACACATGGAATATGCTGGCAATGTAACACATAGAGAGTAATGGAATGAAACAGCTATTCTATATGCATATTTGGCTGGTGGAAAGCTCTATGGTTACAGTTTTGCGTAAAGCCAATTTTTCCCTACTGCAAAGGAATAAATTTATTTAACTATCATGGTGGTTGTTAAACATTGAGAATGGTTGACAGCATTCTCAATCCCAATTAAGCATCATCATTAAACAAACCCGTCAAAATTAATTTAGAGTAACATGTTGAGATTCACATGATAATCCAGGTACTAGATACTCAAGATGTCCATAACCGAGTCGATCGCCTCTGTTTCGTTTCTCGCACTACAAGGTGTTTGAGAAGACGGATGACCGAGACATAGTCTTTCAGAAGCGCTAGCACCTTACGATGGGTAGACCGTACCACCTACATCTGCTAGTCTACCACTGTAGGAGTTCGCATGGCTTAGTCAACTATGCTAGAGCCCATAATAGCTTGTGGCTACACACAGAAGTTTCTAGCATGAAAAATCTCATGATCTCTTTGAGCCTGGGTGGCGGTCTATAAAGAGAAACAGGCAATCCTGGAATACCCAGGTACCTCAATCCACCCAGATGTGTGTTTAAGTTGCCACCTTAAATAATCCATTAATTAACAATCTCACATCTGTCATGGATACACTCACCCAATCCACGTCTACTAGCATAGCATGGCATAATAAGCAAACGTAGAAGTGACTCCCAAAGGTTTGACAGTAAACAGGTAATAGGTACTACCTCAACTACATCCCAAATCCACAATTTAATTAGATCCTAATCATGCAATGTGTAAGGATTGATCTAATGCAATAAAACTGGGTAGTAGGAGGTATGATCAAAGTGTTACTTGCCTTGCTGATGATCCGGGAAACCTAGCGATTCGAAGTAGCAAGCAGCGCACTCCGGTTACTCTATCGCAAACAAACAAGCATACAATAAGTACTCAACTAATGCATAGGTAAAACTCAAATAAGAGATCTAACCAGAAGGTTCAACTTAAGAACTCTGGTTGGCAAAAAAGAATCAAATCGAACGAAGCAACGAAAGACAAAACGACAAAAGAAACAAGCTTTGTTTACTATTCTGTATCTAGGGCAATTTTTACAGTGGCAAAAACTTGTTTGAGTTGGTTAAACGGAAAGAGGGTTTAGAGACGAAACTCCAGGCGCTTGAATCGCCTGATTCCGATAAACGAGCGAAAAGTTGAACTAAAACGAAAATCGGATCAGAACTCACGATCAGAAAAATCGCGGATTTAATCCGAGAAAAAGAAAAACGACGAACGTTCGTTAAAACGAACGAACAGACGAACGCTCACTAATTAAATAAACCGGAAAACCGATCTATTTAAAAAAACTGAAACTAAAAAAACGAACAAAACCGTCGGAAAACCGAACGGTTTTTCTATAAAAAAACAGCGGCGGGATCGAGGTAAACCTCGGGCAGCGGCGGCTCCGGCGGGCGGCGGCGGCGGTCGGCGGCGCGGGGCGGCGAGGACGGTGGCGGCTTGGGGCGGCTAGGGTTTAGGGTGGGGTTCCGGCTGGGCCTCCCCGGCTTATAAAGCCGGACGGGCCTCGTGTCCGGGTCGGACACGGCCCGTAGGTCGGTTGCGTTTTTTTAAATAGTTGCGCTCAGAAAAAAAAACCAAAGGACTACTAAACGGACTCCAAATATCCCGAAATAAATTTTCTCCGGCTTCTAAAATCAAGCCGCACAGGATGAACATTTATTTGAGGCCTAAATGCAATTTTGAAAAATGCGCATTTTTCCTAAATTCAAATAAAATAGCAAACAAAACCAAATAAAATCTTGTTTGATTTTTTTATTAAATCCTCAATATTTCTTTATTTTGGGAAAGTCATTTTATTCCCCCTCTCATATTTTTATATTAGAAATATTGAAGATAAAATAAATAAAATCAAATGATCCTATTTTCAAAATTTGAGACAACTCAAATATGAAAATAACGAAATCCCCAACTCTCTCCGAGGGTCCTTGAGTTGTGAAAATTTCTAGGATCAACCAAAATGCAATAAATATGATATGCAATGATGATCTAGTGTATAACATTCCAAATTGAAAATTTGGGATGTTTCTAAAAAATGGCGGCGGGATCGAGGTAAACCTCGGGCGGCGGGTCCGGCGGCGGGCGGCGGCGGCGCGGGGCGGCGGGCGGCGCGGGGCGGCGCGGCGGCGGCTGCAACTAGGGTTTGGGGTGGGGTTTCGGCTGGGCCTCCCCGGCTTATAAAGCCGGACGGGCCTCGTGTCCGGGTTGGACACGGCCCGTAGATCGGTTGCGTTTTTTAAATAGTTACACTCAGAAAAAAACAAAAGGACTACTAAACGGGCTCCAAAAATCCTAAAATAAATTTTCCCCGGCTTCTAAAATCAAGCCGCACAGGATGAACATCTATTTGGGGCCTAAATGCAATTTTGAAAAATGCGCATTTTTCCTAAATTCAAATAAAATAGCAAACAAAACCAAATAAAATCTTGTTTGATTTTTTTATTAAATCCTCAATATTTCTTTATTTTGGGAAAGTCATTTTATTCCCTCTCTCATATTTTTATATTAGAAATAATTGAAGATAAAATAAATCAAATCAAATGATCCTATTTTCAAAATTTGAGACAACTAAAATATGAAAATAACGAAATCCCCAACTCTCTCCGAGGGTCCTTGAGTTGCGAAAATTTCTAGGATCAACCAAAATGCAATAAATATGATATGCAATGATGATCTAGTGTATAACATTCCAAATTGAAAATTTGGGATGTTACAAACCTACCCCCCTTAAGATGAATCTCGCCCTCGAGATTCGGGTTGGCTAGAAAATAGGTGAGGGTGGTCTTTCAGCAATTCTTCCTCTCGTTCCCAGGTGGCTTCATGCTCCGTGTGGTGGCTCCACTGAACCTTGCAAATCTTGATAACCTTGCTGCGGGTGACTCGACTGGCATATTCTAGAATCTTAACTGGTTTCTCCTCATAGGTAAAATCACTGTCCAACTGAATTGCTTCCAGTGGTACCGTATCTCTCAGCGGTATGTCAGCCATCTCTGCGTGGCACTTCTTCAACTGGGATACATGAAACACGTCGTGAACTCCTGACAGTCCTTCGGGTAATTCCAACTTGTAGGCTACTTCTCCCATACGCTCCAAAACTTTGTATGGGCCTACAAAACGTGGCACTAGTTTTCCCTTAACTCCAAAGCGCTTAACTCCTCGAAGTGGAGATACTCGAAGATAAACTCGGTCTCCTACTTCGTAAACTATCTCCTTGCATTTAGAATCTGCATAACTCTTCTGCCTGGACTGAGCTACCTTCAGCCTGTCGCGAATTAATTTCACTTTTTGTTCAGATTCCTTTATCAGATCCGGTCCAAACAATTGGCGGTCTCCAACTTCATACCAGGACAATGGGGTCCTGCACCTCCTTCCGTACAAGGCTTCGAAAGGGGCCATCTTCAAACTGGATTGATAGCTATTGTTGTAAGAGAACTCTGCTATGGCAAATTCTCATCCCAACTAGATCCGTAATCTAGCGCACAAGCTCTTAGCATATCCTCCAAAATCTGATTAACTATCTCAGTCTGTCCATCTGTTTGCGGATGAAAAGCTGTGCTGAACTCCAGTCTAGTTCCCAAAGTCTCATGCAACTGATTCCAGATCTTTGAGGTAAACTGGGTTCCTTTATCTGATACAATGCTCCTTGGAACTCCATGCAGACATACGATTCTGGTCATGTATATCTTTGCCAACTTTGCACTGGTATAGGTAGTCTTTACTGGAATGAAATGAGCTACCTTTGTCAAGCGATCGACTACAACCCATATCAAGTCATAGCCTGAACGTGTTCTGGGAAATCCTGTAATAAAATCCATGCCTAGCTTATCCCACTTCCATTCGGGTATCGGCAATGGTTGTAGCAATCCTGCTGGCTTCTGATGCTCTGCCTTCACTCTCTGACATACATCACAAACTGCTACATACTCTGCAATATCCTTCTTCATTCCGGTCCACCAGAAAATATCCTTCAAATCCAAATACATCTTGGTATTTCCTGGGTGAATCGAGTATGGTGAATCATGGGCCTCTTGTAAAATTAACTTCCTGATCTCCGGATCATTTGGTACATAGACACGGTCTTCAAACCATAAGGTATCGTGCTCATCCTCACGAAATCCCTTAGCTTTTCCTTTGTTCATTTTCTCCTTAATAGAGGCAATCTCCTGGTCAGTCCTTTGAGCTTCTCTGATCTTATCCATCAACGTAGACTGAATCTCCAATGCTGCTACATAGCCTTTTGGAACTATTTCCAAACATAGCTCTCGAAGATTTTCGGCTAACTCCCTTGGTAAATCTCCCGTCATTAGGGTGTTGACGTGGCTCTTACGGCTCAATGCGTCAGCTACTACGTTATCCTTTCCAGGTGATAATGCAATTTCATATCATAATCCTTGATGAGCTCCAACCATCTCCTTTGTCTGAGATTCAACTCCTTCTGTGTGAAAATATACTTCAAACTCTTATGATCCGTGTACACCTCGCAATGGTTTCCAATCAAAAAATGTCTCCAAGTCTTCAATGCATGCACTACGGCTGCTAACTCCAAATCATGTGTCGCATAATTCAACTCATGAGGCTTAAGCTGTCGTGAGGCATATGAAACAACTATCCCTTCCTACATCAGCACTGCTCCAAGTCCTCGACGTGAAGCGTCGCAATACACCTCATAGTCCTTGGTCTGATCCGATAAAATCAACACTGGTGAGGTAACCAAACGTTTCTTCAACTCCTGAAAACTAGCCTCACATTCCTCCGTCCATATGAACTTGGTATCCTTCTTCAACAACTCCGTCATAGGCTTCGCAATCTTTGAGAAATTCTCAATAAACCTCCGGTAGTATCCTGCGAGTCCAAGAAAACTCTGGATCTCTCCCACGGTGGTTGGTGCTTCCCACTTGGTCACGGTATCAACTTTAGTGGGATCAACTGTTATACCTTCTCCGGATATAACGTGTCCGAGAAATCCAACTTCCTTCAACCAAAACTCACATTTGCTAAACTTGGCATATAACTGACGTTCTCTGAGCTTTCCAAGAACCAAATGCAAATGTTCCTTATGCTCCTCTTCATTCTTCGAGTAAACCAGGATATCATCAATGAACACTACGACGAACTTATCCAAGAACTCCATAAACACTTTGTTCATCATGTTCATAAAGTATGCAGGTGCATTAGTCAGACCAAATGACATAATGGTATACTCGTACAGCCCATACCTGGTGGTAAAAGTCGTCTTGGGTATATCCTGTTCCCGAATCTTCAACTGGTGGTATCCTGATCGCAGATCGATCTTGGAAAATACCTTAGCTCCTTGCAATCGATCAAACAGATCATTGATCATCGGTAGTGGGTACTTGTTCTTGATGGTTACTTTATTCAATCCTCGATAATCGACAACCATCCTTAACGATCCATCCTTCTTTTCTACTAGAAGTACTGGCGATCCCCAAGGTGAAGAACTTGGGCGAATATAACCTTTATCCAGTAACTCCTTAATTTGCTTCTTAATTTCCACCAAATCCTTTGCAGGCATCCTATATGGTCTCTTTGATATTGGCCCTGTGCCTGGCAAAAGCTCAATCAAAAACTCAATATCTCTATCCGGTGGCATGCCTGGCAACTCTTCTGGAAATACCTCGGGAAAATCCTTCACTACTGGTAC
Organism: Triticum urartu; assembly: GCF_003073215.2. Taxonomy (NCBI): domain Eukaryota; kingdom Viridiplantae; phylum Streptophyta; class Magnoliopsida; order Poales; family Poaceae; genus Triticum; species Triticum urartu. The sequence continues at coordinate 322,637,956 of NC_053026.1, forward strand.
TTCCTCCTGCACAACTCCGGTTAAACAATTTACTTGAGTCCTCTTTCACACATGTCGGGATACATACTTGATCCTTCTCCCTTCTGGGGTGGTAAGCAAAATTGACTTACTGGCACATTCAATATTCCCTTCATACTTTGACAACCAATCCATGCCTAATATCACATCCAATCCTTGGGATTCCAACACTATTAGGTCTGATGAGAATACGTAGTTACCAATCCTTAATGGTAACCGACCACACCATAGACTAGCCATATATTCTGCTCCAGGCGAGGTTACTAACATGGGTGACCTAAGGGCTTGGGTTGGCAGTTTATACTTATCCACAAATCCCCTTGATATGTATGAATGCGATGCACCAGTATCAAAAAGAACGAGTGCAGTAAATGACTTAACCAAAAACTTACCGATTACTGCATCCGGTTGCTCTTCAACCTCCTCCACATTAACGTGGTTCACCTGTCCCCTGTTGAAAGGGTTCGGCTTCTTCCCAGAGCTTCCATTGCCATTCCCACTCTGGGATTCAGGACATTCATTGGCATAATGTCCGGTCTTCTGGCACTTAAAGCAAGTGACTTGGCTCAAGTCTTTCTTGGCTGGGGTTGATGGGTTGGTGCGGTTCTGGCCATTGCTTCCTCCATTCCCATTACCATTCCTGGGGCCATTGTGATTGTGCGAGCTACCTCCTCCATGGGTATGCTGAAAATGTCCTCCCGGCCTAGGGGTAAATCGTGGCTTCTGCTGAGCTCCTGAATTGTGCTTTCCTTGAGCATACTTCCTCTTGCGATTCTCAATTTGCTGCTGCTTCCCTTCAATCATGAGAGCACGATCTACCAACTCCAGGTAGTTGTTGAAGGTTGCTACCATCAACTGCATGCTCAACTCATCATTCAGTCCTTCCAGAAACTTCTCCTGCTTTGCTGCATCCATAGCAACATCATTTGGGGCATAACGTGCTAATTTACTAAAGTCTTCCACATACTGGCCAACTGTCCGTCCTCCTTGGCACAAGTTGTGAAACTCTCGCTTCTTCATGGCCATATCTCCTGCTGAAACATGGGCAGTTCGAAAAGCCTGCTGAAACTGGTCCCATGTGATAGTATCGACAAGGAAAGTGGCTGTGAAATTCTCCCACCATGAGGCTGCGGGTCCTTCAAGCTGATGTGCGGCAAACTTCACCTTCTCGGCATCCGTGCATCCTGTTGTGGTCAACTCTCTAGTTGTCTTGCGGAGCCAATCATCTGCTACTATCGGCTCGGTGCTACTAGAAAACATCGGCTGATTCAGCCTAAGAAAACGGGCTAAGTGATCAACAGGTGGTGGTGGTTGTGGGTTGTTGTTGTTCCCTTGATTCTGATTCTGGACTAGCAACTGCATCAATGTGTTCTGCTGCTGGATCAACTAACTGAGCTCTGGTGGAAAGGTAAATCCGGGGTCACGTCTCGGAGACATCTGAGGGTTTAGAAAAGATGAGATTTAAGAATAGAGGGGGTCTAAAGAGAAAACACTACCCATATGCACATGAGGCAAAAGCAAACAATTCACTTCATTCATTCAATCAAACAAGAGCATACAATCGATCTAACTATCGCAGAAGTGCTCGGACTATAATATTTACATGGTGGACTACTACTACTGATGAGGTGGTCTACTAGAAATATTCTTCGGTTGTAGACTCCATGATATTTGCTCCAGCTTCATCAACCTAGTCATCATCACTATCATCTGGATCCGAGTTAGTGTCGTCGATGATGATGTAGTCTTCCGGGCGAATCTCCTTGGGTTCTTCATCTTCTTCTACCGGTGTAGGGCCTCCCATAAATATTCCGATCTTCATTGTTAGGTCGGCATTCTTATCCACTAATACTTCAATTTCTTCTTCATAATCTTCACGAGTAGCCTTGAGTTCTTCCTCTAGTTCCTTGATCCTTGTCTTTGCCTTCTTCAGGTCTAGCATGTCGGCGCACATCTGGTTCTCCTGACGTCGAATGTGCTGGTTTAACTCCTGGATAAAAGCTGCGACTGATCTATCCTTTCTGGTGCTAATCATCTCCCAGTGCTCATCTCGGCGTCCACAAATCTGGTAGATAGTATCCTTGAGCTCATTACGGTAGACTTCTCCAATACGTCCCATAGTGATGTGAGCTGCCATGCTCTTTCCTAGATTCCAAGTTGGTGCATCAAAAGAAAATTCTATGGGCTCAGTGACTGGCATGAACATCCTTCCTGGAACTTGAACTTGAATCATCCAGCGCTCTTCTTTAGGTAAGGTGGCGTTGTAGGTTCCGGTGAAGCTTGGTACTCCTATGTTCAGGTATCTAGTGACTTCCTTCAAGTGACGTCCAAAGGGTGTGTCTTCATCCGGTTGAGTGAACTTGTTCCTTGCATCTGCCATCCTAAAAGAGTAGAAAAGATGAGGAGTCAGAAGAGAAGAGGGTGAGTAGTGATCTAGGTCTTTAGCTTAGTGGTCCTGTCCTATAGTCAGCGTGTGCTCTGATACCATCTTGTAGCGACCAGACCTCAAACGGTCCAATCTCTGCGCTCCGGTGTCATCCCTGGATCAGTAATGCTGACACCACACAGTACTTGAAGGATTTATAACAGAGTAGCAATCACACACTTATTACATCGAGGGTCTCAAAAGAGAACTTATTACAATGAATATGGCTTAAGGCCATCTAATAACGATAACAGCGGAAGGCTTGGAAGATAAGTTAGTCCATCAACTCCAACGGCATCGCTGGGTATAGAACCATGACCTAAAACTCCTTAATCGTCATCTGAAAAGTCTGCAACATTAACGTTGCAGCCCGAAACGGGTCAGCACATGGAATATGCTGGCAATGTAATATATAGAGAGTAATGGAATGAAACAGCTATTCTATATGCATATTTGGCTGGTGGAAAGCTCTATGGTTACAGTTTTGCGTAAAGCCAATTTTTCCCTACTGCAAAGGAATAAATTTATTTAACTATCATGGTGGTTGTCAGCATTCTCAATCCCAATTAAGCATCATCATTAAACAAACCCGTCAAAATTAATTTAGAGTAACATGTTGAGATTCACATGATAATCCAGGTACTAGATACTCAAGATGTCCATAACTGGGGACACGGCTAACCATGATTAGTTTATACACTCTGCAAAGGTTTGCGCACTTTTCCCCACAAGACTCGATCGCCTCCGTTTGGTTTCTCGCACTACAAGGTGTTTGAGAAGACGGATGACCGAGACATAGTCTTTCAGAAGCGCTAGCACCTTACGATGGGTAGACCGTACCACCTACATCCCCTACATCTGCTAGTCTACCACTATAAGAGTTCGAACGACTTAGTCAACTACGCTAGAGCCCATAATTGCTTGTGGCTGCACACGGAAGTTTCTAGCATGAAAAATCTCATGATCCCTTTGAGCCTGGATGGCGGTCCATAAAGAGAAACAGGCAATCCTAGAATACCCAGGTACCTCAATCCACCCAGATGTGTGTTTAAGTTGCCACCTTAAATAATCCATTAATTAACAATCTCACATCTGTCATGGATACACTCACCCAATCCACGTCTACTTGCATAGCATGGCATAATAAGCAAACAAAGAAGTGACTCCCAAAGGTTTGACAGTAAACAGGTAATAGGTACTACCTCAACTACTTCCCAAACCCACAATTTAATTAGATCCTAATCATGCAATGTGTAAGGATTGATCTAATGCAATAAAACTGGGTAGTAGGAGGTATGATCAAAGTGTTACTTGCCTTGCTAATGATCCGGGAAACCTAGCGATTCAAAGTAGCAAGCGGCGCACTCCGGGTACTCTATCGCAAACAAACAAGCATACAATAAGTACTCAACTAATGCACAGGTAAAACTCAAATAAGAGATCTAACCAGAAGGTTCAACTTAGGAACTCCGGTTGGCAAAAAAGAATCAAATCGAACGAAGCAACGAAAGACAAAACGACAAAAGAAACAAGCTTCGTTGACTATTCTGGATCTAGGGCAATTTTTACAGTGGCAAAAACTTGTTTGAGTTGGTTAAACGGAAAGAGGGTTTCGAGACGAAACTCCAGGCGCTTGAATCGCCTGATTCCGATAAACGAGCGAAAAGTTAAACTAAAACGAAAATCGGATCACAAATCGCGATCAGAAAAATCGCGGATTTAATCCGAGAAAAAGAAAAACGACGAACGTTCGTTAAAACGAACGAACGGACGAACGCTCACTAATTAAATAAACCGAAAAACCGATCTATTTAAAAAACCGAAACTAAAAAAACGAACAAAACCGTCGGAAAACCGAATGGTTTATCTAAAAAAATGGCGGCGGGATCGAGGTAAACCTCGGGCGGCGGGTCCGACTCCGGCGGCGGCGGCGGTAGCGGGCGGCGCGGGTGGCGCGGGGCGGCGGCGGTTGGGGCGGCTAGGGTTTGGGGTGGGGTTCCGGCTGGGCCTCCCCGGCTTATAAAGCCGGACGGTCCTCGTGTCCGGGTCGGACACGGCCCGTAGGTTGGTTGCGTTTTTTTTAAATAGTTATGCTCAGAAAAAAACAAAAGGACTACTAAACGGACTCTAAAAATCCCGAAATAAATTTTCCCCGGCTTCTAAAATCAAGCCGCACAGGATGAACATTTATTTGGGGCCTAAATGCAATTTTGAAAAACGTGCATTTTCCTAAATTCAAATAAAATAGCAAACAAAACCAAATAAAATCTTGTTTGATTTTTTATTAAATCCTCAATATTTGTTTATTTTAGGAAAGTCATTTTATTCCCCCTCTCATATTTTTATATTAGAAATAATTGAAGATAAAATAAATAAAATCAAATGATCCTATTTTCAAAATTTGAGACAACTCAAATATGAAAATAACGAAATCCCCAACTCTCTCCGAGGGTCCTTGAGTTGCGAAAATTTCTAGGATCAACCAAAATGCAATAAATATGATATGCAATGATGATCTTGTGTATAACATTCCAAATTGAAAATTTGGGATGTTATAGTTCCCCTGCGTCAAGCAGCCGCCTGGCGGTCAGAAGGATGCCTACTACGCCCTCCATCACATGTGGGCGATCGTACGGGACCATAATCACCTTCCGCTACCAAATAATCTCAAAGATTGGGCCGCAAGCTTGTTGGCAATCCAGAACGCGGACATCAGACAAGAATTCTTTCGCATCCAGTCGGAGTTTGCGGAAATCATCCATCAAGATGTCCTTCGTACCTCGGGACAGTTCTACCTCATATATGAACCGTCCAACAATGAGATAGAAACAACGCTACAAATGCAGGTTGACAACGCCCGCGATTTCATGACCATCATGATAGATGGCGGCTTCATCCACGCTCCGGTCCCTGAGTCGAGTCAAAAGTAGTGATGCTATGTGTAGTTCTGAAATATCGATTAGCTCATGTTGTAATTAAACTTTAATGAACTTATATGTCTCTTTGGTTTAGACAGTCGTTCAACTTATATGTAATCGATGCTATTTATTAGTAGGGCCATGAGTCGTGCTATTAATGTCTTTCTTTTCTCTTCCAATCCTTTTTGTTGCATACTTATATATTGCTTATGTATTGTCTGTGAATTGCTACTAACGTTTTGATTGGCTAGTGCATAGAGATGTCGTCGTATGTCGTGTACAAGGGTAAGGTTCCCAGAGTCTACGATGACTGGGAGGAGTGTCAGAGACAGGTTCACCGTTTCAGCGGTAACAGTTAGAAAGGGTACACCACTAGGGCGGAGGCGAAAGCTAGATAGGAGCGCTATCTAGCGGGAGAGAGGAGGGAGCGGAGGAGGAACCAGATGAAGACCAGTTTCATCGCGATGATGCTCATCATGATGACCGCAGCTCTCTTCTATGTGATGGTAGTTTAGATGATCGATGTCGACTTGTAATGTGAACTCGCTACTCGTGGTCTCGAGACTTGTAATGTTCTAACTTTGTTCGGTCTTTTGAATTCGGAGACTAATATGATAAATTGTATCCGGAGACTAATCTTCTATTGTATTTGATGAATCTATTGATTATATCTTGTGCTGTCTATATTCTGTGCAGTAATATATTTTGTAACCTGTGCAAATATCAGAAAAGAAAAAATAATTCCTAATATTCATACTAGTGGCGCACCATACAGCACATTAGTGGCGCACTGCAATAAACACACTAGTGGCGCATTATCAGTTAGTGCGCCATTAGTAACCCAGAGCACAAGGTAAATATGGCCCCCTGGGAGGCATACTAATGGCGTACCATGTGACTTACTAATGGCGCACTGCCTGGTGTGCCACTATAGTCTGGTATACTAATGGCGCACAAGGGGTGCGCCATTAGTATATGTTACTAGTGGCGTGATGATAGTGGTGCACCTGTAGTGCGCCATTAATGGCCAAAACAGGCGCGCCACTAATAAGCCTTTTCCTAGTAGTGTCCCAAAAATAATATAAAAGTGTTTAGTAAAGCCCATAAACATCCAAAACAGATAATATAATAGCATGAATACTTCATAAATTATAGATACGTTGGAGATGTATCAGCATCCCCAAGCTTAATTCCTGTTCGTCCTCGAGTAGGTAAATGATAAAAGATAGAATTTATGAAGTGTGAATGCTAGCAGGTGCATAAATTTGATCAATGGTAATTTCAATCACCTTTTGTAGCATCATTATATATCATCACAGTAGCTCAACACATAGGACTTCTCATGATCAAGTAACAAGCTATTCACAGGTTAAATTATAGATCGTAAACTTTATTGAAAACTAACAAAATGTGTTATTAGTCATCAGACAATTACAATTCATCTTATTTTCAGGTAGGGTCTATGTCAGAGTTTTGATTCAGCAAACTTCACATACTCAACTATCATTTAGTCTTTCACAATTGCTAACACTCACGTGATATTTATGGGTTCAAAGTTTTAATCAAACACAGAGAAAGATAGGAGCTTATAGATTCGCCTCCCAACCTTTTACCTCAAGGGTAATGTCAACAATAATAGTTCATGATGCCTTACATCCAATTGGATATATATATCAGGATCTTTCCAACACAATGTGCTTGCCAAAGGATAAAATGTAAAAAGGAAAGGTGAAGATCACCAAGACACTTGCATAAGGTATAAGACAAGATTAAAAGATAGGCCCTTCGTAGAGGGGAGTAGGGGTTGTCATGTGCTTTTATAGTTGGATGCACAAAATTGTAATGCGAAAGAACGTCACTTTATATTGCCACTTATGATAGGGACCTTTATTATGAAGTCAGTCGCTTTTATTGCTTCCACATCACAAGATCGTATAAAGCTTATTTTCTCCACACTAATATATCATACATATTTAGAGAGCAACTAGTCGTCAACCCGTGCATTTGCACGGGCCGTTACAATTATGACAATGCTAATATTCACTGAACAAACATGTAGCAAACATAACTTTGCATATGAACTTAAATTTTCTTTCTCTTATTATCATCTAAGAGAATAACTAAAATAATTGCATAACTAAAAATAATAGTATGCCTTAAGCCATTGAGATGATGGTTGAAAGCACACAAACATTTTATAAATTGACTAAAGGATCATGAGAATGAGATAGGCGAAGACAAAAATATATAGGGAGCAATCCGTGAAAATCTTGGCAACATGCAGCACACACTCCAAATGTCGTCTAGAAACGACATACATGAACAATGTATTAAAAATAACATCAATCAATTTCGAAAAACAAAACCCCAAGATTCGGTAGCATTACAAAATATAATAGATTATAGATATAATAAGTAAGACTAATGTTGAATGGATACTTCTGATATCATGCGTAATTTACATAGAAGTTGGCTGATATAATTCTATGTCAAAACAAAAGATAGCTACACTCCACAAGAATGCTTCATATGTCCGTACCCTTGTCACGGACTTCATGATATCATGTACCTTCATGATATCATGTACTCCCTCCGTGATATGTTCCTTCATACGGACTATGCACACACTTCATGATATAGACGTAGTTAAATGCACACACTTCATGATATGTTCCTTCATGATATCATGTACTCCCTCCGTTCTTAAATGTAAGTCTTTCTAAAGATCTCACTATGGACTACATACGGATGCATATAGACGTAGTTTAGAGTGTAGATTCACTCATTTTGCTCCGCATCTAGTCTTTTATTGGAATCTCTAGAAAGACTTATATTTAAAAACGGAGGGAGTATTGAGCAGCTGCAGTACGCTAAATTAGTACAAATAACAAATTTAAGAAAGGGCGTGAAAGAACACATGTATCTATATACAAATAGGATTAGGTGATATTGTTACCATATCCATTAAATGGCCACTATAGTAGTTCGAATCTAGTACACTCAAGAAGTGTAGAAAATTGAAAGAAAATATGCAAGCCCTGATTAAATGTTAGTGAAACCGAATGGAGGATGGTAGCCGTGGCCTACCTGATTGAACTTTACTCGGCCGGTTTTGTAAATGTTGTTATAAAGAAACTAAAAACGGCTTACATTTAATTCCTTGTCATAAAATCTGATAATAACCTCAAAAAAATAAAATTTGAAGATGATGTAAGGATGTAAGATGTTCAATCCCCATGGCGGAACTAACTTAGAATTTTCACATAGTTCAAACAAAAAAGCCTAAGTATGGGAAAAAACCATGGACCAATAACCGAAATATGCTAAAAGATGTTGTAGTAAATTCATGAAACAGCTAACCTGTACACATCAAAAATTAAATAGTAGACGAAGCATTAATCTCAATTATTTTGTGATTTATTTACTCTTGTTCTACCATATATTAAATGTCATCTGAGGTATTAGGAAATATATGTTCAAAACTTGATCATTTTATTACAGAAAAAAGTCCTAATATTATGTATTGGGGAGCAAAATCATACTCACCGGCGTTGTGTAACTAAAAACCAAAAATAACTGAAATAGTTTTCTCCTGGTGCATGTCATATATTTGGCAATTTATGTACGTGGAAGATATATGTGTAACCACTGCCACATATGCCTTGTTTGTGTATCGTCGATCTTGAGAAATAATCCTGCAATTCTCTTTATTTGCCTGCAACACAATGATGGAATACACATGTAGTTTTAAAATAAAAATTAAGCAGCACAAAAATCACCTTAATTATCGTCTCAATAGGTCATTGGTGAAAAGCAAAGCTGCAATAAAAATGAAAGGTTGTAAAGAACCGTGTCCATGGTTATCCATTTTTGTAAGCGACACCAGATTTTACTGATGCCATGTACATATAAATTTGTAATTATTACGTCCGTGCATGAAATTAACAATGATTAAAATATAATAATGTGAAACTTGTACTAAATCATGTCCCCTGTTATTCAAACTTCACTACTCAAAACACTGGTCTGATGATTATTTTTACACAGTAGCCTGCAACAGGTTCATCCCTGAAAGAAAGAAAACATTGTTAAAATGCATCAAATAAGTATTTCAAGATATATGTCCTATGGGATCATTCCTGTTAGCAATGCTATTTGTTTCTTTCGGTAGGAAATAAGAGAAACGTAGCAAACTCATGAGTCCTGTCTAAGAGGTTAAAATCGGAAGGATTTATGTATAAAATAATATACAACAACTTGAGTATGGCTTGTTTAGAAATGTCACATCCGTGGTATATAAAGACATTAGTTGGAGGGTCTTAAATCTTAACACCTTGGTTAGACTGCAGGCTTGGAAGGATAAATAATCGTTGTTAGCATGTGGTCATATATAGTCTGGTAATTTGTCTCCACCACATTGTCCCAGTCACAATATTGGGCACACCCACCCGTGCACCTGCACGGGCTAGTAATAATATCATCATAAACAAACTCCAATTTTTTATCACACATGAATGCAATTGAAGAAATTTAAATAATACACTTTGAGCATTGCCATGCTCATCAAATTGTATGCACTTCCTAAATGCTTCTGAATCAAATCAGTATTGGATTTTTTATTAAATTCGGCATGCTCTCAGCTCAGTTGAGAAGAGTTTGGTTAACAACACCAAAGTAAAGCAACATATGTTGTGTAGTAGCGAAGAGAAAATATGCTCATTAATAATTGAGTGTTTTGCATGGCCAGACCACCAAAGGGCAAAGAAACATTTTACAATGGAAATATACATTTCTTTCTTCATCAAGATTACAACCCCATAAAAGGGGATCATGAGCAATGCATGGGACTTTCTCGTTTATTGAGTAAATACAGGTGCTACCGATTATAAAACAACAAACTGGAAATAAGTAATTATTGATTTCCTTCACAATGTCGTAGCAAGGCCCTCTGCGGCTCGCCTCCATCTCCAGGGCGAGGTCACCGTCTGGCTTAGCTGCTTTTCCACCTCAACCATGTGAATAGTGATGTTGTTGATAGCATGCCCCAATTGATTCTGATAACCATCTGAATTCCCCAACGCGAGGAAGAGACTACACCGGGCACAAAAGATAGTTGGAGAAATTTGTATTTGAATCAAAAGCCCAGTATAATATACTGATGCAACCTCATAAAGAAAATCCTAGTTGTACTAAATTTAGACATTTAGTCAAGAAACATTTCGAGGGTTGCATTAAACTTCAGACAATCATGTCACATAACTGGAAAAGATAAAGAAATGTGCATACGGGAATAGATATTACATAAGTAGGTGATGCCAAAACAATTAGCTACTTCTTTCCATGCTTAGTTGTGTTTTGTAATTAGTTACTAAACCGATAGTTCGTTTTTCAGTTTTGAAACATCACACTTTTGTAACTAAAAACTAATCGATCAATTGAATATTGAGCAATATAAGTAAATGTACGTCTCTTTTTGATAGCTTATCACTGCAATTTATCCATAATTTATTTTTCTTGTAGAGAACAGAGTGGAAATAACAGTAAGTAAAATTACAGTAACTAAACCTTGACTTGCTTCTGTACCATTTTGATTAAGATCAAAACAAAACATAGTCAAATGTTTCGTAATAGAAAAAACAAATGTACACTTTTTTAACTCAACATGTGCACTTCGTTAATATGTAATGAGTCCTTACGCTTCAGGCACATTAACCCAATGCACTGTGTATGGACATGCACGGCCGAACCCATATGATCTTAGTCCAGATCTAAGAGGAGGTTAATGTGTGATATTTCACCAGTTTATACATTTCCCTATTTCCTCAACAGCCATGGATGTATTAAGATTATCACAGAATCAACATTCCACTAATGACCAGTATAATACAATGTAGGTTGAATTACTAAGGATCAGTATAATACAATGTAGGAAACATGGAATCCTAGCAATAGCTTGATTAGAGCAGTAAACAACATAGATTGACCCCAATACCAGTGTTAATATGAAAAATAAGGAAATTCGAGAGAGTAAAAGCTGGGTGGTAGGACCATCAGGAGTGGCTGCAAGTCACCATGACACAAGGCTCTAGTCTTCAGTCACAAAGCATACAACTCTAGCCAGAGCAGTTTTAAACCATGCTTCCTATCATTAGCAGAATATCTGTAAAAGAAAACTTTCTTAATAACTGTACATCAATACCAGATTTACACATTGACTAACAGATTACAAAACATAGAGCAGACTCCCTTCTCCAATTCATCTTGAAATTAAGATATTAATACACAAAGATTGTCAATTTTGTAGTACCAATCACATGATACAATCGTACAATTACTGGTCCTTGAAAGCTATAGATAGATGGTAATGCGGCAAGAGCTAGCTCTCAACATCATTAATCTATGCTCTTTTTTCCATACACTATAGCTAAGATGATTTGCCCTTTCATATATCTATGTCGCTACAGTTTAACTGTTGTGTGTTGCAACATCCACCATGTTACCTAGTGTTATCAAGTCGAAACAAAATGTCATTTGGCATGGAACGAAGAATTTTCTGAGCATCATTCTCGATAACAGATATACCATGACGCAAAAGAGATAATAGAAAGGAGAACTAAACAATATCATTTATGTGCTATAAGAATTCAGGTATTCGTGTTTGAAGGATGACATCCAGGTATATGACTATCCAAAAAAATGTATAGTTATCAGCAACCATCATTCCTAACCCTATTATTGCTTAATAGATATCACCTATTTCCATCCAAAAAAGCAACGATGGTTTCCTTTTGATGCTATTTACTTCTTATAATTTCTTGTACTGTAGGTTTTTTTTGCACAACAAAAAATCATGAGTATCACTGTGAGACAGCCTAAGGCATCTCATATGTCAACCAATTATACAAATAAAAAAAGTGAGACTTGATTGATACCTCAAGTTTGCTTCATGAAACGTTATTTTCAACTTCAAAAACGAATGTGCATCCTTTCATGTTTGACCTATAATTTTTCATCTGATTGAACTCACCACTCGTTTAGAATTTTCTAAATTTGGTCCTCAGTACTGAATAATGTTTAGAATTTTCATGGAAGAGAGATCTGAAAGAGAGATCTGAAAGAGAGATCTGAATAACGTTTCATTGTAAAATGCTTCACGCATATAAAATTAATGCTTGATACATTTTCTTATTCTGTGAATTGTGCCCAGTCCATGACTATAACTGAAACTAAAAGCCCAAAAAAAATTTAGGTGTCTCATAATAATACTAATGTATACAGGCTAGAAACTGAATCATGTTGAATGCTAAGTCAGCAATATGGAATTATGTGTAGGTAAGAACAGAATATCTCGGACTGTTTTCTCTACCAGATAAGATGTCACAAATTTGTTGAGTATGTAAAAAATAGTAGAATGGAGACCCTAAAGTAATTGTTATCAACCATTGTATATATCAGCTGCCCATGAATCATGATTTCCCAGTGGATACTATATATGTGACAGGGATCATTTTTCTGTTGTAATAGAAATTGATGGAAGATCTCGGAAATAGCAATGGACATATACTATTAGAGATATATTAAGCAATGCACTTGGCACAAATTCGGCTTGCAAAATTACAGAAATAGCACTAACATTTTGGACAGGGTACTATCAGAGATATATTCTATGGGTAAATTTATGTAGTGCAGAAAATTCAAGATAGATACTTCCCTGCTGAGTTTTTTTACCTCAAACTTGGCAGCCTGGTTCACCAAATTTGGCTCGGCGGCCTTGTTTCTCTGTACACATTACATCAAACATGGAAGGATCAAGATTGGAGCTGGGCAGGGGAAATAAAGGGACACTTTGCATTGGGGAACGTTGTACTGGAAGGAGTAATTTTGGATCAACGCCACCTGCTGAAGCTCCTCTGATGTCTCGACCACCAACCATGCATGCGTGCCGCTCGAGGCAGGGGGCGCTCCAGGCCTGCAGCCGTTCCGCGAGCCGGTGGCTCCACACGCACCACATAGGAGCCGACACATGCATGACTCCGTCGTTCCTGCCGCCCTCGACGGTGAGAGGCGCGATGTGGCAAGGCATAGGGTGCTGGATCTTCCAGCGGGCGACCAAGCTAGGATCTGGCAACGACGTCTACCGGCGACCAATTCGAGGTGAGGAAGGATGGCGGGAGAGCGGGCGATGGCGGGGCGTGGATCCAGTTGGGGCGGCTTCGTTCCGCATGCCGGCGACGTCCCGATGTCCCTGTGGAGGCAAGGCAGAGAGAGGTGAGAGAGGAGCAGGGAAGGACAGGAAAAAGGCAAGGCAGGAGGGCGGCTGCTGCTCACTGGTGAGCTCACCGGCAGGCGACGGATGCTCCAGCGGCGCACCGGACACGGAGGAGTCGAGGTGGCGGCAAGGTTCGCGAGCTCTGGCGGCGCGGCTGCTCAGGGCTGAAGAAAAGGCGACATGTTTTTTTCCTTTTATTTTTATATGGAAGGAGACATAGATGAATAGATATAGTTTCTTTGTCGTGAATGAAAGAGATAAAGATTGCTAGTCGTGTTTTAGGTGGACTGCTTTGGAGTTTTTTTACGTGAATGAAAGAGATAAAAGATTGCTAATCGTGTTTTAGGTTTTGGAGCTTTTTTATCACAACGAAAGCAAAATTTTAATCGAATCTACACTGTAATAATCTGGACTCACCGGATTAACGGCTCCTAATTACTGATTAACATGATAATTTCTTGGGAGTCTGTAATTAGTATAGGTATAGATAGATAGATTTTTATTGCATGCACTGATGACAACTTACTTGAAGGATCTTACTCAATTCATAGGTAGTTATGGCGGACTCTCATGGCAATACTCGTTTAAGGGATGTTTGGAAGCACAAGTAGTATCTCTACTTGGTGCAAAGAATTTGGCTAGCATGAGGGAAAAAGGCAAGCTCATCATGTTGGATGATCCACGACAATATACTTTATTTCATATATATAAGAAAACATAACCCATTACATTGTCTTCATTGTCCAACATCAACCTTTTAGCATGTCATATTTTAATGAGTGATCACAATTACAAAAGATGTCTAAGATAGTATATTTATATGTGAAATCTCTCTTCCCTCAATATTCTTTCATGAATTGTTCACGTGACCAATACAATGTTTGCTAACCTTCAATATATTTACCACCTCTACTTCTTATATGTGAAGTCATTACTCCCCATGGGATAAGCATATGAAACATATATAATTTCAGATTTATTATATTTAATTCATTCAACCATTTACTCATAGGATATATGTGAAGCACGTGAATGAATAACAAACTACTCCTAAAGATATAAGTGAAGATCAATGAGTAGTTAAATAATTATTTAGCTATGTGAAGACTCTCCCATTTAATAATTTCAGATCTTGATACTTTATTCAAACAGCAAGCGAAACAAAATAAAATGACATCTAAGAATAGCAAACATCATGTGAAGAAGCAAAAACTTAGGATCAACCGATACTAACCGATAGTTGTTGCAAAAGAAAGGTGGGATGCCAACCGGGGCATACCCAAACTTAGACGCTTGAGACTTCTTGAAATATTATCTTGGGATGCCTTGGGCATCCCCAAGCTTGAGCATTTGTGTCTCCTTAATTCCTTTCATATCGTGGTTTTCCTAAATCTTAAAAGCTTCATCCACACAAAACTCAACAAGGACTTGTGAGATAGGTTAGTATAAACCAATGCAAAAATCTTATCATACTCTTCTGTAGCAAATCACTAAAA
This sequence comes from Triticum urartu, assembly GCF_003073215.2. NCBI lineage: Eukaryota > Viridiplantae > Streptophyta > Magnoliopsida > Poales > Poaceae > Triticum > Triticum urartu. The sequence continues at coordinate 322,653,082 of NC_053026.1, forward strand.
TTATTAATCAACATTTCATACTAAATGCCTCCGCATATTTAATAGTCCTATCCTCAAATGGAATCATTAAACAAGCAAACATATGCAAACAATGAAAACATAACAATAATCTGCCTAAACAGGACAGTCTGTGAAGAATGCAGCAAGATCCATACTTCCCTTGCTCCAAAAATTATGAAAGAAAATTCCTACTGTAGTAAATTTATCAGAGCTTATTATGAAAAAGGTTTCAACATTTTATCACATTCTGACTTTTCTAGGGAATTTTTGCAACAGCGGTAAACTTTGTGTTTTCAAACAGCAACATGTAGACTTGTAAAATAGGCATAGTAAATGCTATCAGTGCCACTTTTATTGAAATAAAATATACAAAACATTGTTCTAAATAATATCAAGAAAATCCTAACATAATAAATTGATGCTCCAAACATAATAAATCCTAACATAGTAAAGGCTATCATGTGGTGAGTAAAAATATAGCTCCAAGTAAAGTTACCGATCACGACGTTGTAAAACGACGGCCAGTGAATTGTAATACGACTCACTATAGGGCGAATTCGAGCTCGGTACCCGGGGATCCTCTAGAGTCGACCTGCAGGCATGCAAGCTTAGTCTCTTACCACTCCTTATTCCATAGTCCATCGAATCTTACCCAAAACTTGAAAACCTCACAACACAAAACTTAACAGAAAACTCGTAAGCTCCGTTAGTATAAGAAAACAAACCACCACTTTAAGGTACTGTAATGAACTCATTCTTTATTTATATTGGTGTTAAACCTACTATATTCCAACTTTTCTATGGTTCATAAACTTTATTACTAGCCATAGATTCATCAAAATAAGCAAACAACACACGAAAAACAGAATCTGTAAAAAACAGAACAGTCTGTAGTAATATGTAGGTTTCGAATACTTCTGGAACCCCCAAAATTATAAAATAAATTTCTGGACGTGAGAAATTTATCTATTAATCATATGCAAAAATAATTAACTAAATATAACTCATCAATAAAACATAGCAGCAAATCTCGTGAGCGCTAAAGTTTCTGTTTTTTACAGCAAGATCATAAAGACTTTCCCCAAGTCTTCCCAAAGGTTCTACTTGGCACAAAGACTAATTAAAAGCATAAAACCACATCTAAACAAAGGCTAGATGAATTATTTATTAGTGAACAGGAGCAAAAAGCAAAGAACAAAAATAAAATTGGGTCGCCTCCCAACAAGCGCTATCGTTTAACGCCCCTAGCTAGGCATGATGATTTCAATGATACTCACATAAAAGATAAGAATTGAAACATAAAGCGAGCATCATGAAGAATATGACTAGCACATTTAAGTCTAACCCACTTCCTACGCATAGGGATTTTGTGAGCAAACAACTTGTGGGAACAAGAATCAACTTGCATAGGAAGGTAAAACAAGGATAACTTCAAGATTTTCAACACATAGAGAGGAAACTTGATATTATTGCAACTCCTACAAGCATATATTCCTCCCTCATAATAATTACATGTAGGATCATAAGAAAATTTAACAATATAGCTATCACAAAACATATTCTTAACACGATCCACATGTATGCAAAGTTGACACCCTTCCAAAATAATGGGATTAACATTAACTAAAGTCATGACCTCTCCAAACCTAATTACATAATGATCACAATAATATTAAACACCCTCCAAAATAGTGGGATCCTTACTTCCTAAAGTTGACACTCTTCCAAACCCACTTTCATCAATATAATCATCATAAATAGGAGGCATGCTATCATCAAAATAAATTTTCTCATCAAAACTTGGGGGACAAAAAATATCATCTTCATCAAACATAGCATCCCCAAACTTGTGGCTTTGCATATCATTAGCATCACCTATATTCAAAGAATTCATACTATCAACATTGCAATCATGCTCATCATCCAAATATTTAGTGCCAAACATTTTAATACATTCTTCTTCTAACACTTTGGCACAATTATCAAAATCCTTGTTTTCAAGAAAGACATTAAAAAGATGAAGCATATGAGGCAGCCTTAATTCCATTTTTTAGTTTTCTTTTATAGACTAAACTAGTGATAAAATAAGAAACTAAAGGATTCAATTGAAAGATCTAAAGAGGTACCTTCAAGCACTCACCTCCCCGGCAACGACGCCAGAAAAGAGCTTGATGTCTACTTCGCAACCTTCTTCTGGTAGACGTTGTTGGGCCTCCAAGTGCAGAGGTTTGTAGGACAGTAGCAAATTTCCCTCAAGTGGATGACCTAAGGTTTATCAATCAATGGGAGGCGTAGGTTGAAGATGGTCTCTCTCAAGCAACCCTGCAACCAAATAACAAAGAGTCTCTTGTGTCCCCAACACACCCAATATAATGGTAAATTGTATAGGTGCACTAGTTCGGCGAAGAGATGGTGATACAAGTGCAATATGGATGGTAGATATGGGTTTTTGTAATCTGAAAAATATAAAAACAGCAAGATAACTAATCATAAAAGTGAGCACAAACAGTATTGCAATGCTAGGAAACAAGGCCTAGGGTTTATACTTTCACTAGTGCAAGTTCTCTCAACAATAATAACATAATTGGATCATATAACTATCCCTCAACATAAAACAAAGAGTCACTCCAAAGTCACTAATAGCGGAGAACAAACGAAGAGATTATGGTAGGGTATGAAACCACCTCAAAGTTATCCTTTGTGATCGATCTATTCAAGAGTTCATAGTAAAATAACATGAAGCTATTATTTCCGTTCGATCTATCATAGAGTTCGTACTAGAATAACACCTTAAGACACAAATCAACCAAAATCCTAATGTCACCTAGATACTCCAATGTCACCTCAAGTATCCGTGGGTATGTTTATACGATATGCATCACACAATCTCAGATTCATCTATTCAACCAACACAAAGTACTTCAAAGAGTGCCCCAAAGTTTCTACCGGAGAGTCAAGATGAAAAGTGTGCCAACCCCTATGCATAAGTTCACAATGTTACGGAACCCGCAAGTTGATCACCAAAACATACATCAAGTGGATCACATGAATATCCCATTGTCACCGTATATAAGCACATGCAAGACATACATCAAATGTTCTCAAATCCTTAAAGACTCAATCTGATAAGATAACTTCGAAGGGAAAACTCAATCCATCACAAGAGTATAGAGGGGGAGAAACATCATAAGATCCAACTATAATAGAAAAGCTCGCGATACATCAAGATCGTACTGAATCAAGAACAAGAGAGAGAGAGATCAAACACATAGCTATTGGTACATACCCTCAGCCCCGAGGGTGAACTATTCCCTCCTCGTCATGGAGAGCGCCGGGATGATGAAGATGGCCACCGGTGATGGATCCCCCCCCCCTCCGGTAGGGTGCCAGAACAGGGTCCCGATTAGTTTTTGGTGGCTACAGAGGCTTGCGGCAGCGTAACTCCCGATCTATTGTGTTCCCTGATGTTTTTAGGGTATATGGACATATATAGGCGAAAGAAGTCGGCCAGGGGAACTACAAGGGGCCCACGAGGGTGGGGGCGCGCCCAGGGGGTAGGGCGCGCCTCCCTACCTCGTAGCTTCCTCGAAGCTTCCCTGACGTCTACTCCAAGTCTCCTGGATTTCTTCCGTTCCAAAAATAACTCTCCCGAAGGTTTCATACCGTTTGGACTCCGTTTGATATTCCTTTTCTTCGAAACACTTAAATAGGCAAGAAAACAACAATTTGGGCCGGGCCTCCGGTTAATAGGTTAGTCCCAAAAATAATATAAAAGTGTTTAGTAAAGCCCATAAACATCCAAAACAAATAATATAATAGCATGAATACTTCATAAATTATAGATACATTGGAGACGTATCACGGAGTGAAAAATCCTACTCTCGATCTATGCCAACTCAACAAACACCATCGGAGACACCTGTAGAGCATCTTTATAATCACCTAGTTAAGTTGTGACGTTTGATAGCACACAAGGTGTTCCTCCATTATTCGGGAGTTGCATAATCTCATAGTATTGGAACATGTATAAGTCATGAAGAAAGCAATAGCAATAAACTAAACGATCATAGTGCTAAGCTAACGGATGGGTCTAGTCCATCACATCATTCGCTAATGATGTGATCCTGTTCATCAAATGAAAACACATGTCCATGGCTAGGAAACTTAACCATCTTTGATTAACGAGCTAGTCAAGTAGAGGCATACTAGGGACACTCTGTTTGTCTATGTATTCACACATGTACTAAGTTTTTTCTTAATACAATTCTAGCATGAATAATAAACATTTATCATGATATAAGGAAATATAAATAACAACTTTATTATTTCCTCTAGGGCATATTTCCTTTAGTCTCCCACTTGCACTAGAGTCAATAATCTATATTACACGGTAACGATTCTAACACCCATGGAGTCTTGGTGTTGATCATGTATTGCTCGTGAGAGAGGCTTAGTCAACGGGTCTGCAACATTCCGATCCGTATGTATCTTGCAAATCTCTATGTCTCCCTCCTTGACTTGATCGTGGATGGAATTGAAGCGTCTCTTGATGTGCTTGGTTCTCTTGTGAAATCTGGATTCCTTTGCCAAGGCAATTGCACCAGTATTGTCACAAAAGATTTTCATTGGACCCGATGCACTAGGTATTACACCTAGATCGGATATGAACTCCTTCATCCAGACTCCTTCATTTGCTGCTTCCGAAGCAGCTATGTATTCTGCTTCACACGTAGATCCCGCCACGACGCTCTGATTAGAATTGCACCAACTGACAGCTCCACCATTCAATAAAAATATGTATCCGGTTTGTGACTTAGAGTCATCCAGATCAGTGTCAAAGCTCGCATCGACGTAACCGTTTATGATGAGCTCTTTATCACCTCCATAAACGAGAAATATATCCTTAGTCCTTTTCAGGTATTCCAGGATGTTCTTGACCACTGTCCAGTGATCCACTCCTGGATTACTTTGGTACCTCCCTGCTACACTAATAGCAAGGCACATATCAGGTTTGGTACACAACATTGCATACATGATAGAACCTATGGCTGAGGCATAGGGAATGACTTTCATTTTCTCTCTATCTTCTGCCGTGGTCGGGCATTGAGTCTGACTCAACTTCACACCTTGTAACACAAGCAAGAACCCTTTCTTTGCTTGATCCATTTTGAACTTCTTAAAAACTTCATCAAGGTATGTGCTTTGTGAAAGTCCAATTAGGCGTCTTGATCTATCTCTATAGATCTTGATGCCCAATATATTAGCAGCTTCATCGAGGTCTGATACGTCTCCATCGTATCTACTTTTCCAAACACTTTTGACCTTGTTTTGGACTCTCACTTGCATGATTTGAATGGAACTAACCCGGACTGACGCTGTTTTCAGCAGAATTGCCATGGTCTTATTTTTGTGCAGAAATAAAAGTTCTTGGAATGACCTGAAACTTCATGGAGAATATTTTTGGAATATATAAAAAATACTGGCGAAAGAATCAACGTCAGGGGCCCACACCCTGTCCACGAGGGTGGGAGGCACGCTCACCCCCCTGGGGCGCACCCCCTGCCTCGTGGGCCCCCTGATGCTCCACCGACCTCAACTCCAACTCTATATATTCACGTTCGGGGAGAAAAAATGAGGGAGAAGGATTCATCACGTTTTACGATACGAAGCCGCCGCCAAGCCCTAATCTCTCTTAGGAGGGCTGATGTGGAGTCCGTTCGGGGCTCTAGAGAGGTGAATCCGTTGCCATCGTCATCATGAACCTTCCTCCATCACCAATTTCATCATGCTCACCGCCGTGCGTGAGTAATTCCATCGTAGGCTTGCTGGACAGTGATGGGTTGGATGATATTTATCATATAATCGAGTTAGTTTTGTTAGGGTTTGATCCCTAGTATCCATTATGTTCCGAGATTGATGTTTCTATGACTTTGCTATGCTTAATGCTTGTCACTAGGGCCCGAGTACCATGATTTGAGATCTGAACCTATTATGTTTTCATGAATATATGTGAGTTCTTGATCCTATCTTGCAAGTCTATAGTCACCTATTATGTGTTATGATCCGTTAACCCCGAAGTGACAATAATTGGGATACTTACCGGTGATGACCGTAGTTTGAGGAGTTCATGTATTCACTAAGTGTTAATACTTTATTCCGGTACTCTATTAAAAGGAGGCCTTACTATCCCTTAGTTTCCAATAGGACCCCGCTGCCACGGGAGGGTAGGACAAAAGATGTCATGCAAGTTCTTTTCCATAAGCATGTATGACTATGTTCGGAATACATGCCTACATTACATTGATGAACTGGAGCTAGTTCTGTGTCACCCTATGTTATAACTGTTGCATGAGGAATCGCATCCGACATAATTATCCATCACTAATCCATTGCCTACGAGCTTTTCACATATTGATCTTTTCTTAGTTACTTTTCCGTTGCCACTGTTACAATCACTACAAAACTACTACGGTTACTTTTGCTACCATTACCGCTACTATCATATTACTTTGCTACTAAATACTTTGTTGCAGATATTAAGTCTTTCAGGTGTAGTTGAATTGACAACTCAACTGTTAATACTTGAGAATATTCTTTGGCTCCCCTTATGTCGAATCAATAAATTTGGGTTGAATACTCTACCCTCAAAAATTGTTGCGATCCCCTATACTTGTGGGTTATCAAGACTATTTTCTGGCGCCGTTGCCGGGGAGCATAGCTCTATTCTTTGAGTCACTTGGGATTTATATCTTCTGATCACTATGAAGAACTTGAAAGATGAAAGAACCAAGATTTTTCCCTCAACTACAAGGGGAGGTAACAAACTGCCATTTAGCTCTGCACTTGATTCACCTTCTGTTATGAGTAAACTTGTGACACCTACTCCTGTTATTCATTCTAATATGTCGCATGTTATCGATGATGCCACTTCTGCTTTGCATGATGCTTATGATGAAACCACTTCTATGCTTGATAATATTGTGCCACTAGGTGAATTTCTTGATGAACAACTTGCTAGGGTTAGAGAGAATGAAATTATTGAAACTGATAATATTGATGAAAGTGATAATGAAGATTCTCCCCCTAGATATGAATTGCCTGTTGTGCCTGAGGGTTATGTTATGGATGAAGAAACTGCTAGATTCTTTTTAGCTTGCAATGATAGATATGATCTTAAGAAACTGTTAGCTAAGCTGAAAGAAATGTCTTTGAATGCTAGAATGAAATATGACCCTGCTTTTGCTACTTCACCTATCTGTATCACCGATAAGGATTATGATTTCTCTGTCGATCCTGAGTTAATTACTTTGGTTGAATCTGGTCCTTCTTATGGCTATGAATCTGAAACTGTTGTGGCACATCTTACTAAATTAAATGATATAGCCACCATGTTCACTAATGATGAGAAAACTCACTATTACTTTATCCTTAGGTTGTTTCCGTTCTCATTAAAGGGTGATGCTAAAATATGGTTTAATTCTCTTGATCCTGGTTGTGTGCGTAGTCCTCAGGATATGATTTATTACTTCCCTGCTAAATATTTCCCTGCTCATAAGAAACAAGCTGCCTTAAGGGAAATATAGAATTTTGTGCAAATTGAAGAAGAGAGTCTCCCACAAACTCGGGGGAGGCTTCTCCGGTTACTTAATGCTTTGCATGATCATCCTCTCAAGAAAAATGAAATACTTGATATCTTTTATAATGGACTAACTAATGCTTCCAGAGACCACCTGGATAGTTGTGCTGGTTGTGTTTTCAGGGAAAAAACTATTGATCAAGTTGAATTGCTATTGAATAATATGTTGAGTAATGAAAATGATTGGACACTTCCTGAACCAACGCCTAAGCCAACTTCGAAGAAAAGGGGTATTCTATTTCTCAGTCCTGAAGATATGCAAGAGGCAAAGAAATCTATGAAAGAAAAGTGTATTAAAGCTGAAGATGTTAAGAATTTACCACCTATTGAAGAAATACATGGTCTTGATAACCCGACACAGGTAGTAAAGGTAAATTCTCTCTATAGATTTGATAAATGTGAAATCTTGTCTACTAAAATTGCTAGCCAATGCTTGGATGAGTTTGATGACTTTATGGTTAAACAAGAAAACTTCAATTGTTATGTTGGGAGACAATTGAAACATAATGCTTATATGATTGAACACTTGAGTGATTATATGTCTAGAGTTAAAGGTGAACTTAAACTTGTTAGTAAACATGCTTCTATGGTTACCACTCAAGTGGAACAAGTACTTAAAGCTTAGAATGATTTGCTCAATGAATTAAATAATAAGAAAAATGATAATGCTTTTAGAGTGGTGACTAGAGGGGGTAAAATGACTCAGGAACCTTTGTATCTTGAGGGCAACCCTAATAAAATTGAGCAATATTCTCAGAGAACTAATGTTGATGCACCTAGTCCTTCTAAAAGGAAGAAAAAGAAAAATGATAGGACTTTGCATGCTTCTAGTGAACCTGTTGTTGACATACCTGAGAATCCCAATGATATTTCTATTTCTGATGCTGAAACACAATCTGGTAAAGAACATGAACCTAGTGATAATGTTAATGATGATGTTCATGTTGATGCTCAACCTAGCAATGACAATGATGTAGAGATTGAACCTGCTGTTGATCTTGATAACCCACAATCAAAGAATCAACGTTATGATAAGAGAGACCCGTTGCTGGGAAGCATGGTAAATAAAGAGAACCATGGGTTCAGAAACCCATGCCTTTTCCTCCTAAACCATCCAAGAAAAAGGATGATGAGGATTTTGAGCGCTTTGCTGAAATGATTAGACCTATTTTTTGCTCATGCGTTTGACTGATATGCTTAAAATGAATCCTTATGCTAAGTATATGAAAGATATTGTTACAAATAAAAGAAAGATACCGGAAGCTGAAATTTCCACCATGCTTGCTAATTATACTTTTAAGGGTGGAATACCAAAGAAAGTTGGAGATCCAGGAGTACCAACTATACCATGCTCCATTAAAAGAAACTATGTTAAAACTGCTTTATGTGATCTTGGAGCCGGTGTTAGTGTTATGCCTCTCTCTTTATATTGTATACTTGATTTGAATAAGTTGACACCTACTGAAATATCTTTGCAAAGGCTGATAAATCAACTGCTATACCTGCCGGTATTTGTGAGGATGTGCTTGTTGTGGTTGCAAACGTTACTATTTTGATGGACTTTGTTATTCTTGATATTCCCGAGGACGATAGTATGTCTATTATTCTTGGTAGACTCTTTTTGAATACTGCAGGGGCTGTTATTGATTGCAACAAAGGCAATGTCACTTTTCATGTTAATGGTAATGAGCATACGGTACACTTTCCAAGGAAACAACCTCAAGTCCATCGTATAAATTCTATTGGAAAAACTTCAATGATTACTATTGGAGGTTTTGAATTTCCTCTTCCTACTGTCAGGAAGAAATATGATATTCTTATTGTCCTGGAAATGCATATCCCCGTTGAGGTAACCTAGTGTTATTCGAAAATTTTCTAGTTTCATGTTATTCGAAAAGAGTTTGTTAACAAGACTTGATCAACCTTGTTAATGGATTCCTTTTGATGAGCATGAGATGGATGAAGTTAGAAAACACAACTATCTATGCCCTCCTTTTACTTTCTGTTATTTAGTTTAAATAAAGCAAAAATAGTATTTTCTGTCTGTTTTCTGAATTATCCTTGCAATAAAAAATACCCCAAAAATAAAAGTTCTCTAAATGTCCTGAAAATTTAATATGATTTTTTCTAAAATATTTAAGAATTATTGGCACTGAGAACACACCAGGGGGACCCACCATGTGCCCATGAGGGTGGAGGGCGCGCCCACCCCTGAGGCGTGCCCCTGCCTCGTGGACCCCACGTGGCCCCCCTCCATTTATTGTTGCAGCCACACACTTCATCTTCCTCCAGAAAAAAAATCCGCCACCAGCTCAAACCCGAGTTCTAGCTCATCTTGCTGCCATTTTCGATCTCCTTGCTCAAAGCTCCATTCACAAAACTGCTTTGAGGGATTGTTCTTCAGTATGTGACTCCTCCAATGGTCCAATTAGTTTTTGTTCTAGTGCTTTATTTATTGCAAATTTTTGCTGCTTAGGTGACCCTATTCTTGAGCTCGCATGCCAAATTTATGTGGTCCAAAGTAGTTTTATTGTATGATATGGCCTCTAGGCACTTGTGGGAGTAGTTGCTATCAATCTTGTTGAGTTTGGTTCACTTTTATTTTGAGTTACTAAAAATTTCAGAAATTTTTCAGAGGAAATGATGAAGAGATTGTTGAGGGGCTCTTCGAGCCGAAGCTCGAAGGATAAGAAAAGTGAAGAGAATAATAAGCCCAAATATAATCTCCCTCGCACTGCGGAGGTTCGGCTGTGCGAATGGCCTTGTGATGAGTTCTTGAGAGCAGCCGGGATTCATGATGATTTTTATTACTTGGCTGAGAATGCAGGCCTCACCGGCTTCCTCCATGACCAGCACAAATAGTATCTCCGCCCCACTAATATTTTCGTGCAAATTTTTTACTTTCATGCTAAGAAATCACTACCTCCAGTGGAATTTCATTTATATGATGAGGTTAAGGAGATGTCACTTTATGATTTTTGTCGGGTTTGTAAGATACCCTTTGAGGGCAGTATAGAGGAACCACATCGTAATGATGTGGAGGGGTTTATTGATATGATTGTTGTAGGGGAAACGAGGAAGGTTTTCGATGCAAGAATTACTAGCATACATTTTCCTGTTCGATGTTACTTTGCAATATTTGCTAGTAGATGCTTAATTGGTCGCGGGAATAGTGGAAACCTTAGTGCCCCTGATATTGTTATTTTGCGCCATGCTTTGTTTCGTGATACCACTTTTAGTTTAGGCGCTATTGTTGCTAAACGGTTAAATCTGAACCGTACAAAGGGTCCCGTCTTTGGAGGCATCTTTGCCTCGCGCCTTGCTGCACACTTTAACATACCTATTAGGCATTATGAGAAAGATGAAAAGTTGTTGCCTCCTATATTTCTAGATTATAAGAGTATGGTAGCACATGATTTTATTGTTAAGATAAGAAGAAGATGCTTAAATATAGACTGATATTTGATAAAATTACTTTGAGACTATTACCTTGCCTGGTCCCCCTTTGTTCAACATATTTTCAGGCACGTACCTTGTTTTGCCGAAGGCCATTCATGCATACTCGAGCCTGACATCAGCTCCACAGCCTAAGACGGAGCCACCACTTGATCCTCAACGTCAGTCCGTTTATCAGTGGGAACCGGAGGAAATCGCCAACCAGTGGCACCCAAAGGACACTCCTCCGTGATGCTCCCTGATGCTCCACCGACCTCAACTCCAACTCTATATATTCACGTTCGGGGAGAAAAAATGAGGGAGAAGGATTCATCGTGTTTTACGATACGGAGCCGCCGTCAAGCCCTAATCTCTCTCGGGATGGAGTGATTCCAAAAGCCCATCAGCATGGAGTTTCTTCATGCGCTTTACACCAATATGACCTAAACGGCAGTGCCACAAATAAGTTGCATAATCATTATTAAACTTATATCTTTTGGCTTCAATACTATGAATATGTGTATCACTACTATCGAGATTCAATAAAAATAGACCACTCATCAAGGGTGCATGACCATAAAAGATATTACTCATATAAATAGAACAACCATTATTCTCTGATTTAAATGAATAACCGTCTCGCATCAAACAAGATCCAGATATAATGTTCATGCTTAACGCTGGCACCAAATAACAATTATTCAGGTCTAAAACTAATCCCGAAGGTAGATGTAGATGTAGCGTGCCGACCGCGATCACATTGACTTTGGAACCATTTCCCACGCGCATGGTCACCTCGTCCTTAGCCAATCTTCGCTTAATCCGTAGCCCCTGTTTCGAGTTGCAAATATGAGCAACAAAACCAGTATCAAATACCCAGGCGCTAATGCGAGCATTAGTAAGGTACACATCAATAACATGTATATCAAATATACCTTTCACTTTGCCATCTTTCTTATCTGCCAAATACTTGGGGCAGATCCGCTTCCAGTGACCAGTCCCTTTGCAGTAGAAGCACTCAGTCTCAGGCTTAGGTCCAGACTTGGGTTTCTTCACTTGAGCAGCAACTTGCTTGCCGTTCTTCTTGAAGTTCTCCTTCTTCCCTTTGCCCTTCTTCTTGAAACTAGTGGTCTTGTTGACCATCAACACTTGATGCTCCTTCTTGATTTCTACCTCCGCAGCTTTAAGCATTGTGAAGAGCTCGGGAATTGTCTTATCCATCCCTTGCTTATTATAGTTCATCATGAAGCTTTTGTAGCTTGGTGGCAGTGATTGAAGAACTCTATCAATGACACTATCATCAGGGAGATTAACTCCCAGTTGAGTCAAGTGGTTGTGGTGCCAGACATTCTGAGTATATGTTGACTGACAGAACTATTCTCCTCCATCTTGCAGCTATAGAACTTATTTGAGATTTCTTATCTCTCAATTCGGGCATTTGCTTGAAATATTAACTTCAACTCCTGGAACATCTCATATGCTCCATGACATTCAAAATGTCATTGAAGTCTTGATTCTAAGCCGTAAAGCATGGCACACTGAACTATCGAGTAGTCATCAGCTTTGCTCTTCCAGACGTTCATAACATCTGGTGTTGCGCATGCAGCGGGCTTTGCACCTAGCGGTGCTTCTAGGGCATAATTATTCTGTGCAGCAATGAGGATAATCCTCAAGTTACGGACTCAGTCCGTGTAGTTGCTACCATCATCTTTCAACTTAGCTTTCTCTAGGAACGCATTAAAATTCAAAGGAACAAAAGCACGGGTCATTTATCTACAACAACATAGACATGCAAAATACTATCAGGTACTAAGTTCATGATAAATTAAAGTGCAATTAATCATATTACTTAAGAATTCCCAGTTGATAGACATCCTTCTAGTCATCTAAATGATCACGTGATCCATATCAACTAAACCATGTCCGATCATCACGTGAGATGGAGAAGTTTTCAATGGTGAACATCACTATGCTGATCATATCTACTATATGATTCACACTCGACCTTTCGGTCTCAGTGTTCCGAGGCCATATCTGCATATGCAAGGCTCATCGAGTTTAACCTGAGTAGTCTGCTTGTGCAAAACTGGCTTGCACCCATTGTATGTGAACGTAGAGCTTATCACACCCGATCATCACATGGTGTCTCGGCACGACGAACTATAGCAACGGTGCATACTCAGGGAGAACACTTATACCTTGAATTTAGTGAGAGATCATCTTATAATTCTACCGCCGTACTAAGCAAAATAAGATGCATAGAAGATAAACATCACATGCAATCAATATAAGATATGGCCATCATCATCTTGTGCCTTGGATCTCCATCTTCAAGGCACCGTCATGATCACCATCGTCACCAGCTTGACACTTTGATCTCCATCGTAGCATCATTGTCGTCTCGCCAACTATTGCTTCCACGACTATCGCTGCCACTTAGTGATAAAGTAAAGCAATTAGATGGCGATTGCATTTCATACAATAAAGCGACAACCATATGGCTCCTGCCAGTTGCCGATAACTTTGTTACAAAACATGATCATCTCATACAACAATTTATATAATCACGTCTTGACCATATCACATCACAACATGGCATGCAAAAACAAGTTAGACGTCCTCTACTTTTTTTGTTGCAAGTTTTACGTGGCTGCTACGGGCTTAGCAAGAACCGTTCTTACCTACGCATCAAAAACCAAAACAATTTTTCGTCAAGTGTGATGTTTTAACCTTCAACAAGGACCGGGCGTAGTCACACTCGATTCAACTAAAGTTGGAGAAACAAACACTGTAGCGACCCGACCTCAGACGGTCAAGTCTCTGTGCTTAAGTGTCATCCCTGGATCGGTATGCTGACACACACACAGTACTCGAGGATTTATAACAGAGGTAAATCACATGTATAAAGTAACGTAAATACTATTACCTCAATCCATATAGCGGAAGTAACAAAGGTTGTGGATTCCCATCAACACCAACGGCAAAGTTGAGTGTAGAAATCGTAACCCTATGGTTGTGTTCTTTATGGTTGTGTCCTATTTCTCCACAACAACTACTTCCTTCACAGTTAGGGCATTCATCCTTGTGTTCTTTATGGTTGTGTCCTATTTCTCCACAAAGCTTGCATGCACAAGGTTTCTTCATATCCTTTCCATAAGGCTTCAATTTCTGGGACACAAACTGAGACTTTAGCAGAGTCAACTTAAAATCTTTCCAAGTGGTTACTCCTTGCCATCCATTGATGGTTTGGTACATCCTCCACCAAGTAGCAGCACCTCTTTTAAAGCACTTGAAGAGAATGCTGGGCCATATCCTTTCCGGCTATAGGGTTATTCTTCATGTGATCCTCCATGTTCTGAATCCATCGGTCTGTCTCCAACTGACTCATCGGTCCAGAAAATACAAGCTCATCTCCATTCATCCTCTATTGGGTCCATGGGTTTTGGGGTGAGATAAAAGCGATAGAGAGGGATTCACACAATGCAAACAATAGTTTTGAAGAGACAAATTTTTATTTTGTGGCTGTCGGAAAAACATCAAACAAATGATAGCTCACAATCGTCGTATCTAACGTAGGTATATAACAGGGGTTTGGTCTTCTAAAGGTCAATAAATCTTCAAAATCACCAGACTCTTCAAGTCTTGCTCATGTCTCCGATGGCTTTCTTCCGATCGTGCTTGTCCTTCTCAAATTCTTTTGCCAGATCATCTCTGTCGTCGCAAAGTCTATCGTGATGTCCTTTAATATTTTTGGAGTTGCGTTCCAACTTCTGGATTTCAACATCCTTGACATGAACCATGGTCCTACTGTCCTTCAGTTCCTGACAAATCTTCGGTATCTCGAGGTTGTAGCTCCTCCAGCTTGGCTACTTTCAGCTTCTGGTTCCTGAGTTCTTCACGAAATGCTTCCTTGTCTAATACGGCTTCCTGGAGCTCCATCTTAAAATTCTTGATGTACTACTCCAGATCTTGGTGATACACCAGATAAGGTTAAAACTTCATCTTTTGCTGATAGATGCTCCATCAGCCTTCTACCATCCAATCCTTCCGAAGAAATGCATGCTTAGCTTAGCTCGGTGACCATAGTATTAGTGGCGATGACATCATGGATAATCATGTTTCATCCCTTGTCATTGCCATGAGCTATCTTCCATAGTTGATATCTCCTGCCTTAGGGTTTTCTTGACAAAACTTTGAGTTCTCATGCTCCATGTTCCGGTCTTTCTCCGATACACCTTGAGCTCGGGTATTGACGGCTTCCATAGTCTGAAAAATTCCAATAGGGTAGCCTTCCTAGGTCATACAAATCTACAAATTCTATAGGGCCTTCAAATTCTCCTAGTCTTCGGAGTCTTCAATCATTGCAATTTCCATTATTATAATGCACGATAAAATCCTCTTCATTCCGAAGTGGTCTTAGTTGTCCGATATCTTGTACTTCTTGGAGTGGTCTCATTAGTCGAATCTTCATGGTCAAAAGGGAAAAGGGGTATGGTCTCACTAAAAGGGAATATTTGAATAAGATCAGAAGAGAAGAGAGGTAAAAGATCTTTTTCGAAAATGAAGTTGTGGAGAAAATCTTTCCTATGGGCTTGCCAGTTTATAGGGGTCACGTCCTACAGTCAACATGTGCTCTGATACCATCTTGTAGCGACCCGACCTCAGATGGTCAAGTCTCTGTGCTTAAGTGTCATCCCTGGATCGGTATGCTGACACACACAGTACTCGAGGATTTATAATAGAGGTAAATCACATGTATAAAGTAACGTAAATACCATTACCTCAATCCATATAGCGGAAGTAACAAAGGTTGTGGATTCCCATCAACACCAACGGCAAAGTTGAGTGTAGAAATCGTAACCCTAACGTATCACTTACTCGTCATAAGATTCCTGCAACATGAGATGTTGCAGCCACAAAGGGTCACTACATTGAATGTACTGGCAAATTCACACCAGAGGATAATGATGAATAATAGCTATCACTACATGCATATTTGGCTAGTGGAAAAGCTCTATGGTTATAGTGTTTTTGCGAAAAGCCAATTTTTTCCTACTGCAAAGGAATATATTTTATTTAACTACAAAGTTTGTTGATAAAATATTGAGAAGGTTCCTCCAACTCAATCCCAAATTAAAAGTTAACAACCCAACAAAATTAATTATATAGAGTGATGAGATCAATATGATAATCCAAGAACCAGATACTCAAGACGTCCATAACCGGGGACACGGCTAACCATGATTAGTTTGTACACTCTGCAGAGGTTTGCACACTTTTCCCCACAAGACTCGATCTCCTCCGTTGGATTTCTCACACCACATGATGTTTGAGAAACGGATGACCGAGACACAGTCTTTCAGAAGCATTAACTCTTTACTCCGGATAGACTATACCACCTACAACCCACTACCTGCTAGTCTATCTCTTCAAGAGCTTCACGCAACTTACTCAACTATGCTAGAGCCCATAATAGCTTGTGGCTGCACACGGAAGTTTCTAGCATGAATAATCTTATGATCCCTTTGAGCCTGGGTGGCATTCCATAGGGTGATCACATGGGTCCTCCGGGATCCCCTTGGGCAAACATTGGGTTCTCTAGGTGCCCGGGCAAACCACTGGGTGCTCCAGGGTGCCCCAACCAATCCACCCAGATGTGTATTAAAGTTTCCACCTTAAGTTGAACCATTAATTAATAACTCTCACATCTGTCATGAATTCTCTCAAACCAATCCACGTCTACGAGCATAGCATAGCAATATGAGCATAACGTAAAGGTAACTCCCAGGGTTTGAATGCAGGGCAATAGGTTCCTACCTCATCAACTACTTCCCGATACCCACATGTTATCAATTCCTAACCATGCAATGTTTGAGGGTGAAACTGATGCATAAAAACTGGGTATGAAAGGGATATGATCAAAGTGTGAACTTGCCTTGTACTATTGATGAAGATGATTTGCACTCATAACTCTTGATAATTCTACTCATCACACTCTGTTCAATCTATCGTGAGCAAGCAATAGTAACCACACATATGCAATTACTCAAAAGATCGGGAAGAATGAAGAAGACAGTTCGAAAAACATCAAAACCAACAAATAACTCTTGCAACATAAAACAATTTCTAACAATACCAAAATTATGTGAATTTGGCCTTATTAGAAAGTTTAAGTCAAGAGCTTCGATTTGCAAAAAGAATCAACTAAATCGGAGTTATAAAACTCAAGTTATGACCAAAAGAAGTTTGAATTCAAATATGATCTAATTCAAATTTTTAAGCTTTCAGAAACATGTTTAAGTTGGATTACTAGATAGAGGAGATCATAACGAAGAGGTGGGCGTTGGTTTCGTTGGATTTGGACTAACGAGTAAAAAGTTATGGCTATTTGAAAAATCAAGACCAAGTTGTTTTACGGAAGAAAAATAGCTACGGTTAAGGTCTAATGTATAAATAAGTAGATTAATTGATAATCTAATTATTCTATCCTATTAGTCTAGAAATAATAAACTACGGAGTAGAGAAAAGACGACTTCGGAGAGAAGAGACAATTTCCAGAAGTCGCACCGGAGAGGAGAAAAATATTTTTCTTAAATGAATCTAGTCAAACCAAAATATTGATTTATCCCGAATCAGATGATTTTTGGAGGCTCTATGGATCTATATTTATAGGTGGAAAAGAGGTTTAACGGTCAAAGGCTAGGCAATGTGGGACTAAATGTAGACGAAAATATACGAAATAGAGAAGAAAAAGGCTAATGCCTCGCACGGGCCTAAAGGCCTCGGCCGGCCGCGCGCTGTACACGGGCTGCATTTTTTTCCGTAGTCTATTTTTTCTGAAATTTGTTTCAAGAAAAACTAAACATTAATGAAAATAAAATAAAAAAAGACAAAAGAAAACAAAAGAAAAACGGTCTGGCCTGCTGCTATGCTACGCATATGGGCGGCGGTTAGTTCCAAGCGCACGCGTAGATTTTTTTCTTTTTTATATAAAAACAAAAAAGAAAACTGGATAACGATAATAAAATAAAATTTTATATAGGCATATTATATATCAAAATTTTCAGAAAAAGATATTCTACAATGTGAATATTTCTCTAGTGCCAAATAAGATTCACAAAAATTCAAATAATTCAAACAGTGCTACTTCTACAATAAAACTCAATAAAAATCATTTTAGAAATACCAAAATTATTTCAAAATTATTTCTCTCCAATTTTCTGATGTAGGGAATCATTTTACCCTATTTTCCATTTATTTTATTTTTGGAGAAAAATAATTTGAATAAAATCCAAATAACTCCAAATTGAAAATAATTTCAAATGGAGTTTAAATTTGATCATTTTAAACTTCCAACTCGTATTTCATATATTTTGAAGAAGTCATTTTATCTTCTCTCATTAAAATCATTGAGTTGCTTAAAGTTTCTGAATTTGAAATATTTTCAAATAAAATTCAAATCTTTTCAAAAACCCACTTTTCATTTAATTAAATGGAAGAAGTCATACCATCTTCTCTCGAGGGTTTTGTATTTGAAAAGAATTTGAATTCAAGGAGATCAAAATGCAAAAAGGTGAAAGTTTGGGAAAGTCCTTTTATTCCCTCTCATTTAACTTTCAAAAAGTTTCGAATTTCACTCAATCAATCATGCAACAATCAAACAATCAATCAATCTATCTATTTATTATAACATTCCAAAATTTAGAATTTTGGGATGTTACAGACACCCACTAGCCACATGTGTGCGAAGCACGGCAGTAGAACCAGTCTCATGAACGCGGTCATGTAATGTTGGTCTGGGCCGCTCCATCCAACAATATTGCCGAATCAAAGTATGACATGCTGGTAAGAAGTATGACTATTATCACCCACAACTCTTTGTGTTCTACTCGTGCATAAAACATCTACGCATAGTCCTGGCTTGGATGCCACTGTTGGGGAACGCAGTATTTCAAAAAAAAATCCTATGATCACTCAAGATCTATCTAGGAGATGCATAGCAACGAGAGGGGAGAGTGTGCCTACGTACCCTCGTAGACCGAAAGCGGAAGCGTTTAGTAACGCGGTTGATGTAGTCGAACGTCTTCACGATCCAACCGATCAAGTACCGAACGCACGACACCTCCGCGATCTGCACACATTCAGCTCGGTGACGTCCCTCATACTCTTGATCCAGCTGAGGCCGATGGTGAGTTTCGTCAGCACGATGGCGTGTTGGCAATGATGATGAAGTTACCGACGCAGGGCTTCGCCTAAGCACTACGACAATATGACCGAGGTGTAAAACTGTGGAGGGGGGCACCGCACATGGCTAAAGATCAACTTGTGTGTCTATGGGGTGCCCCCCTCCCCCGTATATAAAGGAGGGGAGGAGGAGGAGGAGGAGGGCCGGCCACAAGGGGCGCGCCCAAGGGGGGAGTCCTCCTCCTAGTAGGAGTAGGTTTCCCCCTTTCCTAGTCCAAGTATGAGAAGAAGGGAGGAGAGGAAGAAGAGAATGAAAGGGGGGCAGGCCCCCTAGAACTACTCCAATTCGGTTTGGACTAGGGGGGCGCCACACCTTGGCCTGCCTCCTCTCTTCCACCATTAGGCCCATGAGGCCCAATAACTTCCCGGGGGGGTTTCGGTAACCCCCGGTACTCCGAAACTTATCCGAAATGACCCGAATCATTCCTGTGTCCGAATGTAGCCTTCCAATATATGAATCTTTATGTCTCAACCATTTCAAGACTCCTCATCATGTCTGTGATCATATCCGGGACTCTGAACAACCTTTGGTACATCAAATCACATAACTCATAATACATATCATCATCGAACGTTAAGCGTGCGGACCCTAAAGGTTCGAGAACTATGTAGACATGACCGAGACTCATATCCGGTCAATAACCATAGCGGAACCTGGATGCTCATATTGGTTCCTACATATTCTAGGAAAATATTTATCGGTCAAACTGCATAACAACATTGTTTGGGAACGTAGTAATTTCAAAAATTTCCTACGCACACGCAAGATCATGGTGATGCATAGTAACGAGAGGGGAGAGTGTCGTCTATATACCCTCGTAGACTGTAAGCGGAAGTGTTATGACAACGCGGTTGATGTTGTCGTATGTCTTCACGATCGACCGATCCTCAGTACGGAACATACGACACCTCCGCGTTCAGCACACGTTCAGCTCGGTGACGTCTCGCGAACTCACAATCCAGTAGAGCTTCCAGGAAGATCTTCGTCAGCACGACGACATGGTGATGGTGTTGATGAAGCTACCGATGCAGGGCTTCGCCTAAGCACCGCTATGATATGACCGAGGTGGATTACGGTGGGGGGGGCACCGCACATGGCTAAGAGATCAATGATCAATTGTTGTGTCTCCTAGGGGTGACCCCCTCCCCGTATATAAAGGAGTGGAGGAGGGGAGGGGCCGGCATCCTATGGCGCGTTCCATGAGGAGTCCTACTCCCAGCGGGAGTAGGACTCCCCCTTCCAAGTAGGAGTAGGAGAGGAGAATGAAGGGAGAGAAGGAGAGAAGGAAAGGGGGCGCCCCCCCTCCTTGTCCAATTCGGACTAGAGGGGGACGCGCGGCTGCCCTGGCCGCCCCTCCTCTTCTCCCACTAAGGCCCATTAGGCCCAATATACTCCCCAGGGGGTTCCAGTAACCCCCCGGCACTCCGGTATATGTCTGAAACCTCCCGAAACACTTCTGGTGTCCGAACATAGTCGTCCAATATATTGATCTTTATGTCTCGACCATTTCGAGACTCCTCGTCTGTCCGTGATCATATCCGGGACTCTGAACTCCCTTCGGTACATCAAAACACAAAAACTCATAATACCGATCGTCACAGAACTTTAAGCGTGCGGACCCTACGGGTTCGAGAAGTATGTAGACATGACCGAGACAGATCTCCGGTCAATAACCAATAGCGGAACCTGGATGCTCAGATTGGTTCCTGCATATTCTACGAAGATCTTTATCGGTCAAACCGCATAACAACATACGTTGTTCCCTTTGTCATCGGTATGTTACTTGCCCGAGATTCGATCGTCAGTATCTCAATACCTAGTCCAATCTCGTTACCGGCAAGTCTCTTTACTCGTTCTGTAATGCATCATCCCGTAACTAACTCATTAGTCACATTGCTTGCAAGGCTTGTAGTGATGTGCATTACCGAGAGGGCCCAAAGATACCTCTCTGACAATCGGAGTGACAAATCCTAATCTCGATCTATGCCAACTCAACAAGTACCATCGGAGACACCTGTAGAGCACCTTTATAATCACCCAGTTATGTTGTGACGTTTGGTAGCACACAAAGTGTTCCTCCGGTATTCGGGAGTTGCATAATCTCATAGTTAGAGGAACATGTATAAGTCATGAAGAAAGCAGTAGCAACAAACTAAACGATCATCGTGCTAAGCTAACGGAATGGGTCAAGTCAATCACATCATTCTCTAATGATGTGATCCCGTTAATCAAATGACAACTCATGTCTATGGCTAGGAAACTTAACCATCTTTGATTCAACGAGCTAGTCAAGTAGAGGCATACTAGTGGCACTTTGTTTGTCTATGTATTCACACATGTACTAAGTTTCCGGTTAATACAATTCTAGCATGAATAATAAACATTTATCATGATATAAGGAAATAAATAGTAACTTTATTATTGCCTCTAGGGCATATTTCCTTCAGTCTCCCACTTGCACTAGAGTCAATAATCTAGTTCACATCGTCATGTGATTTAACATCAATAGTTCACATCTTTATGTGATTAGTTCACATCTCCATGTGACTAATACCCAAAGGGTCTACTAGATTCATTAATCTAGTTCACATCGCTATGTGATTAACACCCAAAGAGTGATCATGTTTTGCTTATGAGAGAAGTTTAGTCTACGGGTCTGCAATATTCAGATCTGTATGTATTTTGCAATTTTCTATGTCTACAATGCTCTGCACGGAGCTACTCCGGGTAATTGCTCCCACTTTCAATATGTATCCAGATCGAGACTTGGAGTCATCTAGATTGATGTAAAAAGCTTGCATCGATGTAACTCTTTACGACGAACTCTTTTATCACCTCCATAACCGAGAAATATTTCCTTAGTCTTCCAAGGATAATTTTGACCGATGTCCAGTGATCTACTCCTAGATCACTATTGTACTCCTTTGCCAAACTCAGGGCAGGGTATACAATAGGTCTGGTACATAGCATGGCATACTTTATAGAACCTATGACTGAGGCATAGGGAATAACTTTTCATTCTCTTTCTATTTTCTACCATGGTCGGGTTTTGAGTCTTTACTCAACTTCACACCTTGCAACACAGGCAAGAACTCCTTATTTAACTTTTTCATTTTGAACTACTTCAAAATCTTGTCAAGGTATGTACTTATTAAAAAAACTTATCAAGCGTCTTGATCAATCTCTATAGATCTTGATGCTCAATGTGTAAGCAGCTTCATCGAGGTCTTTCTTTGAAAAACTCTTTTTAAACACTCCTTTATGCTTTCCAGAAAATTCAACATTATTTCTGATCAACAATATGCCATTCACATATACTTATTAGAAATGTTGTAGTGCTCCCACTCACTTTCATGTAAATGCAGGATTCACCGCAAGTCTGTATAAAACCATATGCTTTGATGAGATGCTTGCACCAGTCCATAGATGGATTGCTGGAGCTTGCTTACTTTGTTAACACCTTTAGGATCGACAAAACCTTCTGGTTGCATCATATACAACTCTTCTTTAAGAAATACATTAAGGAATACAGTTTTGACATCTATTTTCCAGATTTCATAAAATGCGGCAACTGCTAACATGATTCAGACAGACTTTTAAGCATCAATATGAGTGAGAAAATCTCATCGTAGTCAACACCTTGAACTTGTCGAAAACATTTTGCGACAATTCAAGCTTTGTAGATAGTAACACTACTATCAGCGTCCGTCTTCCTCTTGAAGATCCATTTATTCTTAATGACTCACCAACCATCGGGTAAGTCAATCAAAGTCCATACTTTGTTCTCATACATGGATCCCATCTCAGATGTCATGGCCTCAAGCCATTTCACGGAATCTGGGCTCATCGTCGCTTCCTCATAGTTCATAGGTTCGTCATGGTCAAGTAACATAACTTCCAGAAAGGATTACCGTACCACTCTGGTGCGGACCATACTCTGGTTATCCTATGAGGTTCAGTAGTAACTTGATCTAAAGTTTCCTGATCATCATCATTAGCTTCCTCACTAATTGGTGTAGAGATCACTAGAACCAATTTTTGTGATGAACTACTTTCCAATTCGGGAGAAGGTACAATTACCTCATCAAGTTCCACATTCCTCCCACTCACTTCTTTTGAGATAAACTTCTTCTCTAGAAAGGATCCACTCTTAGCAACAAAGATATTGCCTTTCGGGTCTGTGATAGAAGGTGTACCCAACTGTTTCTTTTGGGTATCCTATGAAGACACACTTTTCCGATTTAGGTTAATGCTTATCTGGCTGAAACTTTTTCACATAAGCATCACAACCCCAAACTTTAAGAAACGATAGCTTAGGTTTCTTGCTAAACCATAGTTCATACGGTGTCGTCTCAACGGATTTAGATGGTGCCCTTTTTAACGTGAATGCAGTTGTCTCTAATGCATAACCCCAAAACTATAGTGATAAATCGGTAAGAGACATCATAGATTGCACTATATCCAATAAAGTACGGTTATGATGTTCGGACACACCATTATGTTGTGGTGTTCCAGGTGGCATGAGTTTGTGAAACTATTCCACATTGTTTTAATTGAAGACCAAACTCATAACTCAAATATTCGTCTCTGCGATCAGATCGTAGAAACTTTATTTTCTTGTTATGATGATTTTCCACTTCACTGAATTCTTTGATCTTTTCAAATGTTTCAAACTTATGTTTCATCAAGTAGATATACCCATATCTGCTCAAATCATCTGTGAAGGTGAGAAAATAATGATACCCGCCGCGAGCCTCAATATTCATTGGACCACATACATCAGTATGTATGATTTCCAATAAATCTGTTGCTCGCTCCATTGTTCTGGAGAACGGAGTCTTAGTCATCTTGCCCATGAGGCATGGTTCGCAAGCATCAACTGATTCATAATCAAGTGATTCCAAAAGCCCATCAGCATGGATTTTCTTCATGCGCTTTACACCAATATGATCCAAATGGCAGTGCCACAAATAAGTTGCACTATCATTATTAACTTTGCATCTTTTGGCTTCAATATTATGAATATGTGTATCACTACGGATGATATTCAACAAACCATTCACCATGGGTGTATGACCATTGAAGGTTTTATTCATGTAAACAGAACAACAATTATTCTCTGACTTTAAATGAATAACCGTATTGCAATAAAAATGGTCAAATCATATTCATGCTTAACACAAACACCAAATAACATTTATTTAGGTTCAACACAAATCTCAAAAGTATAGGGAGTGTGCGATGATGATCATATCAATCTTGGAACCACTTCCAACACACATCGTCACTTCACCCTTAACTAGTCTCTCTTCATTCTGCAACTCCCGTTTCGAGTTACTAATCTACTAATCTTAGCAACTGAACTAGTATCAAATACTGAGGGGTTGCTATAAACACTAGTAAAGTATACATCAATAACATGTATATTAAATATACCTTTGTTCACTTTGCCATCCTTCTTATCCACCAAATACTTGGGGCAGTTCTGCTTCCAGTGACCAGTCTCTTTGCAGTAGAAGCACTTAGTCTCAGGCTTAGGTCTAGACTTGGGCTTCTTCACTTGAGCAGCAACTTGCTTGCCGTTTTCTTGAAGTTCCCATTCTTCCCTTTGCCCTTTTCTTGAAACTAGGGGTCTTGTCAACCATCAACACTTGATGCTTTTCTTGATTTCTACCTTCATCGATTTCAGCATCATGAAGAGCTTGGGAATCGTTTCCATTATCCCTTGCATATCATAGTTCATCACAAAGTTCTAGTAGCTTGGTGATAGTGACTAGAGAACTTTGTCAATCACTATCTTATCTGGAAGATTAACTCCCACTTGATTGAAGTGAATGTAGTACTCAGACATTCTAAGCACATGCTCACTAGCTGAGCTATTCTCCTCCATCTTATAGGCAAAGTACTTGTCAGAGGTCTCATACCTCTTGACTCAGGCATGAGTCTGAAATACCAATTTCAACTCTCAGAACATCTTATATGTTCCGTGGTGTTCAAAACATTTTTGAAGCCCCGATTCTAAGCCATAAATCATGGTGCACTAAACTATTAAGTAGTCATCATATCGAGCTTGCCAAACATTCATAACGTTTGCATATGCTCCTGCAATCGGTCTGTCACCTAGCGGTGCATCAAGGACATAATTCTTCTGTGCAGCAATGAGGATAATCCTCAGATCAGGATCCAATCTGCATCATTGCTACTAACATCTTTCAACTTAGTTTTCTCTAGGAACATATCAAAAATAAAACAGGGGAGCTAAACGCGAGCTATTGATCTACAACATAGATATGCTAATACTACCAGGACTAAGTTCATGATAAATTTAAAGTTCAATTAATCATATTACTTAAGAACTCCCACTTAGATAGACATCCCTCTAATCATCTAAGTGATCATGTGATCCAAATCAACTAAACCATAACCGATCATCACGTGAAATGGAGTAGTTTTCAATGGTGAACATCACTATGTTGATCATATCTACTATATGATTCACGCTAGACCTTTCAGTCTCAGTGTTCCGAGGCCATATCTGTATATGCTAGGCTCGTCAAGTTTAACCTGAGTATTCTGCGTGTGCAAAACTGGCTTGCACCCGTTGCACAAGAACGTTGAGCTTACCACACCTGATCATCACGTGGTGTCTCGGCACGACGAACTTTTGCAATGGTGCATACTCAGGGAGAACACTTGTACCTTGAAATTTTTAGTGAGAGATCATCTTATAATGCTACCGTCAATCAAAGTAGAATAAGAGGCATAAAGGATAAACATCACATGCAATCAATATAAGTGATATGATATGGCCATCATCATCTTGTGCCTTTGATCTCCATCTCCAAAGCATCGTCATGATCACCATCGTCACTGGCGTGACACCTTGATCTCCATCGTAGCATCGTTGTCGTCTGGACAACTATTGCTTCTACGACTATCGCTACCGCTTAGTGATAAAGTAAAGCAATTACATGGCGATTGCATTTCATAAAATAAAGCGACAGCCATATGGCTCCTGCCGGTTGCCGATAACTCCGTTACAAAACATGATCATCTCATACAATAAAATATAGCATCATGCCTTGACCATATCACATCACAACATGCCCTGCAAAAATAAGTTAGACGTCCTCTACTTTGTTGTTGCAAGTTTTACGTGGCTGCTATGGGCTAAGCAAGAACCGTTCTTGCCTACACATCAAAACCACAACGATAGTTCGTCAAGTTAGTGATGTTTTAACCTTCAACAAGGACCGGGCGTAGTCACACTTGGGTCAACTAAAGTTGGAGAAACTGACACCCGCCAGCCACCTATGTGCAAAGCACGTTGGTAGAACCAGTCTCGCATAAGCGTACGCGTAATGTCGGTCCGGGACGCTTATTCCAATAATACCGCTAAACCAAAGTATGACATGCTGGTAAGAAGTATGACTTGTATCGCCCACAACTCACTTGTGTTCTACTCGTGCATATAACATCTACGCATAAACCTAGCTCTGATGCCACTGTTGGGGAACGTAGTAATTTCAAAATTTTCCTACGCACATGCAAGATCATGGTGATGCATAGCAACGAGACGGGAGAGTGTCATCTACATACCCTCGTAGACCGTAAGCGGAAGCATTATGACAACGCGGTTGATGTAGTCGTACGTCTTCATGATCGACCGATCCTCGGTACCGAACATACGACACCTCCGCGTTCAGCACACGTTCAGCTTGGTGACGTCCCGCGAACTCACGATCCAATAGAGCTTCCGGGAAGAGCTTCGTCAGCACAACGGCATGGTGACGTTGTTGATGAAGCTACCGACTGATACGTCTCCAACGTATCTATAATTTTTGATTGCTCCATGCTATATTATCTACTGTTTTGGACTATATTGGGCTTTATTTTCCACTTTTATATTATTTTTGGGACTAACCTATTAACCGAAGGCCCAGCCCAGAATTGTTGTTTTTTGCCTATTTTAGTGTTTCAGAGAAACAAAATATCAAGCGGAGTCCAAACGGAATAAAACCTTCGGGAACGTGATTTTCTCACCGAACATGATCCAGGAGACTTGGACCCTACTCCAAGGAGTCAAAGAGGAGGTCACGAGGGTGGGGGCACCCCCTAGGGCACGCCCCCTGCCTCGTGGGCCCCTCGGTGTTCCACCGACGTACTCCTTCCTCCTATATATACATACGTACCCCCCAAACGATCAGAACAGGAGCCAAAAACCTAATTCCACTGCCGCAACTTTTTGTATCCACGAGATCCCATCTTGGGGCCTGTTCCGGAGCTCCACCGGAGAGGGCCGTCATCACGGAGGGCTTCTACATCATCATAGCCTCTCCGATGAAGTGTGAGTAGTTTACCTCAGACCTTCGGGTCCATAGTTAGTAGCTAGATGGCTTCTTCTCTCTTTTTGGATCTCAATACAAAGTTCTCCCCCTCTCTTGTGGAGATCTATTCGATGTAATCTTCTTTTTGCGGTGTGTTTGTTGAGACCGATGAATTGTGGGTTTACGATCAAGTCTATTTATGAATAATATTTGAATCTTCTCTGAATTCTTTTATGTATGATTGGTTATCTTTGCAAGTCTCTTTGAATTATCCGTTTGGTTTGGCCAACTAGATTGGTAGTTCTTGCCATGGGAGAAGTGCTTAGCTTTGGGTTCGATCTTGCGGTGTCCTTTCCCAGTGACAGAAGGGGCAGCAAGGCACGTATTGCATCATTACCATCGAGGATAACAAGATGGGGTTTATTTCATATTGCATGAATTTATCTCTCTACATCATGTCATCTTGCTTAAGGCGTTACTCTGTTTTTAACTTAATACTCTAGATGCATGCTGGATAGCGGTCGATGAGTGGAGTAATAGTAGTAGATGCAGAATCATTTCGGTCTACTTGTCACGGACGTGATGCCTATATACATGATCATGCCTAGATATTCTCATAACTATGCTCAATTCTGTCAATTGCTCAACAGTAATTTGTTCACCCACCGTAGAATACTTATGCTCTTGAGAGAAGCCACTAGTGAAACCTATGGCCCCCGGGTCTATTCTCATCATATCAATCTCCATCACTTTAATCTTGCTTTGCTTTTTTACTTTTCTTTTACTTTTTACTTTGCATCTTTATACCAAAAAAACCAAAAATATTATATCTATCAGATCTCACTCTCGTAAGTGACCGTGAAGGGATTGACAACCCCTAATCGCGTTGGTTGCGAGTAGCTATCGTTTTGTGCAGGTACGAGGGACTTGAGCGTGGCCTCCTACTGGATTGATACCTTGGTTCTCAAAAACTGAGGGAAATACTTACGCTACTCTGATGTATCATCCCTTTCTCTTTGGGGAAAACCAACGCAAGCTCAAGACATAGCAAGAAGGATTTCTGGCACCGTTGCCGGGGAGTCTACGCAAAAAGTCAACATACCAAGTACCCATCACAATCCCTATCTCTCGCATTACATTATTTGCCATTTGCCTCTCGTTTTCCTCTCCCCCACTTCACCCTTGCCGTTTTATTCGCCCTCTCTCTCTATCCTCCCTCTCTATTTGCCTCTTTTGCCTGTTTGCTCTTGCTTGCTTGTGTGCTAGTTTGCTTGTTTGTCGCGATGGCTCAAGATACTACCAAATTGTGTGACTTCACCAATACCAATAATAATGATTTCCTTAGCACTCCAATTGCTCCTCTTGCTAATACTGAATCTTGTGAAATCAATGCTGCTTTGTTGAATCTTGTTATGGAAGATCAATTCGCCGGCCTTCCTAGCGAAGATGCTGCTACTCATCTGAATAGCTTCGTTGATTTATGTGATATGCAAAAGAAAAAAGATGTCGATAATGATGTCGTTAAATTGAAGCTATTTCCTTTTTCGCTTAGAGATCGTGCTAAAGCTTGGTTTTCGGCTTTGCCTAAAAATAGTATTGATTCTTGGAACAAGTGCAAAGATGCTTTTATCTCTAAGTATTTCCCTCCCGCTAAGAACATCTCTCTTAGAAACGATATTATGAACTTTAAGCAACTTGATCATGAACATGTTGCACAAGCTTGGGAGAGAATGAAATTAATGATACGTAATTGCCCTACTCATGGTTTGAATTTGTGGATGATTATACAAAATTTTTATGCCGGATTGAATTTTGCTTCTAGAAATCTTTTAGATTCGGCCGCGGGAGGCACTTTTATGGAAATCACTTTAGGAGATGCTACTAAACTCCTAGATAATATTATGGCTAATTATTCTCAATGGCATACTGAAAGATCTTCTAATAAAAAAGTGCATGTGATAGAAGAAATCAATGTTTTGAGTGGAAAGATGGATGAACTTATGAAATTATTTTCTACTAAGAGTTTTATTCTGATCCTAATGATATGCCTTTGTCTACTTTGATTGAGAATAACAATGAATCTATGGATGTGAATTTTGTTGGTAGGAATAATTTTGGTAACAATGCTTATAAAGGGAATTTTAATCCTAGGCCATAATCTAGTAATCCTTCTAATAATTATGGGAATTCCTACAACAAATCTTATGGAAATTATAATAAGATGCCCTCTGAATTTGAGAATAGTGTTAAAGAGTTTATAAATTCACAAAAGAATTTTAATGCTTTGCTTGAAGAGAAATTGCTTAAAGTTGATGATTTGGCTAGAAATGTTGATAGAATTTCTCTTGAGATTTATTCTTTAAGGATTAGATCTATTCCTCCTAAGCATGATATCAATGAGTCTCTCAAAGCCATGAGAGTTTCCTTTGATGAGTGCAAGGAAAGAACCGCTAGGATGCGTGCTTCTAAAGATGCCTTTATTAAAGCGTGTTCTTCCAATCCCTATGAAAATAATGATGAAGATCTAAAAGTTATTGATGTGTACCCTATTAAATCTTTATTTTGCAATATAAATCTTGATGAAACTGAATATGACCTTCCTTTACCTAGAAGGCGTTCTAAAATTTCGGAGTATTTAGATCTTTACGATAAAATTGATGAAAGTGGGATTGAAATAAATAAAAATCTAGATGTTGCTAAACCCACTATATTGGATTTCAAGGAATTTAATTATGAAAGTTTCTCTTTAATTGATTGTATTTCCTTGTTGCAATCCATGCTAAATTCTCCACATGCTTATAGTCAAAATAAAGCCTTCACCGAACATATTGTTGATGCCTTGATGCAATCTTATGAAGAAAAACTTGAATTGAAAGTTTCTATCCCTAGAAAACTCTATGATGAGAGGGAACAAACTATTAAAATTAAAATTAAAGATCATGAGTTTTATTCTTTGTGTGATTTGGGTGCTAGTGTCTCCACTATTCCCAAGACTTTATGTGATTTGCTAGATTTTCGTAATTTTGATGATTGCTCTCTAAACTTGCATCTTGCGGATTATACTATTAAGAAACCTATGGGAAGGATTAATGATGTTCTTATTGTTGCAAATAGGAATTATGTGCCCGTAGATTTCATTGTTCTTGATATAGATTGCAATCCTTCTTGCCCTATTATTCTTGGTAGACCTTTCCTTCGAACGGTTGGTGCGATTATTGATATGAAGGAAGGGAATATTAGATTTCAATTTCCATTAAAAAGGGCATGGAACACTTTCCAAGAAAGAAAATAAAATTTCCATATGAAACTATCATGAGAGCCACTTATGGATTGCCTACCAAAGATGGCAATACCTAGATCTATCCTCGCTTTTATGCCTAGCTAGGGGCGTTAAACGATAGCGCTTGTTGGGAGGCAACCCAATTTTATTTTTATTCCTTGATTTTTGCTCCTGTTTAGTAATAAATAAATTATTTAGCCTCTGTTTTGGTTGTGTTTTTTGTGTTTAATTAGTGTTTGTGCCAAGTAGAACCGTTGGGAAGACTTGGGGAAAGTCTTGTTGAACTTGCTGTAAAAAACAGAAACTTTAGCGCTCACGAGAACTGCTGTAATTTTTATTGGAAGACTGCTATTTAGTTAATTATTTTTGCAGATGATTTATAGATAAATTCCTCACGTCCAGAAATTTATTTTAGAATTTTTGGGGTTCCAGATCTTGCGCTAGCTACAGATTACTACAGACTGTTCTGTTTTTGACAGATTCTGTTTTTCGTGTGTTGTTTGCTTATTTTGATGAATCTATGGTTAGTAAAATAGTTTATAATCCATAGAGAAGTTGGAATAAAGTAGGATTAACACAAATATAAATAAATAATGATTTCATTACAGTACCTTGAAGTGGTCTTTTGTTTTCTTTCGCTAACGGAGCTCACGAGTTTTCTACTTTAAGTTTTGTGTTGTGAAGTTTTCAAGTTTTGGGTGAAATCTTTTGATGGATTATGGAACAAGGAGTGGCAAGAGACTAAGCTTGGGGATGCCCATGGCACCCCCAAGATAATCCAAGGACACCAAAAAGTCAAAGCTTGGGGATGCCCCGGAAGGCATCCCCTCTTTCGTCCACTTCCATCGGTAATTTACTTGGAGCTATATTTTTATTCACCAACATGATATGTGTTTTGCTTGGAGTGTCTTGTATTATTTGTGTCTTTGTGTCTTAGTATGCCACAATCATCCTTGCTGTACACACCTTTTGAGAGAGCCATACATGAATTAAAATTTGATAGAATACTCTATGTGCTTCACTTATATCTTTTGAGCTATGTAGTTTTGCTCTATGTGCTTCACTTATATCTTTTGAGCTATGTAGTTTTGCTCTATGTGCTTCACTTATATCTTTTGAGCTAAGTAGTTTTGCTCTATGTGCTTCACTTATATCTTTTGAGCATTATAATTTTGCTCTATGTGCTTCACTTAGATCTTTTAGAGCACGGTGGTGGATTTGTTTTAAAGAAACTATTGATCTCTCATGCTTCACTTAAATTATTTTGAAAGTCTCTTAATAGCATGGTAATTTGCTTAATAATAATATTCTTGGTATTCAAGATTTGTGAAACTTTCTTTTGAGTGTGTTGAATACTAAGAAAAGATTGAAGCATGATAATTGTTTTGAGATATGGAGGTGATAATATTAAAGTCATGCTAGTTGAGTAGTTGTGAATTTAAAGAATACTTGTGTTAAAGTTTGTGATTCCCGTAGCATGCACGTATGGTGAACTGTTATGTGATGAAGTCGGAGCATGATTTATTTATTGATTGTCTTCCTTATGAGTGGCGGTCGGGGACGAGCGATGGTCTTTTCCTACCAATCTATCCCCCTAGGAGCATGCGCGTAATACTTTGCTTTGATAACTTCTAGATTTTTGCAATAAGTATATGAGTTCTTTATGACTAATGTTGAGTCCATGGATTATACGCACTCTCACCCTTCCACCTTTGCTAGCCTCTCTAATACCGCGCACTTTTCACCGGTATCATACACCTACCATATACCTTCCTCAAAACAGCCACCATACCTACCTATTATGGCATTTCCATAGCCATTCTGAGATATATTGCCATGCAACTTTCCACCATCTAGTTCATCATGACACATTCATCATTGTCATATTGCTTAGCATGATCATGTAGTTGACATAGTATTTGTGGCAAATCCACCGTTCATAATTTCTTCATAGTTGTTACTCTTGATTCATTGCATATCCCGGTACACCGCCGGAGGCATCCATATAGAGTCATACTTTGTTTTAGAATCGAGTTGTAATCATTGAGTTGTAAATAAATAAAAGTGTGATGATCATCATTTAATAGAGCATTGTCCCAAAAAAAGAGAAAGGCCAAAGAAAAAAAGGCCCAAAAAAGAGAAAATAAATAAAAAGGGGCAATGCTACTATCCTTTTACCACACTTGTGCTTCAAAGTAGCACCATGATCTTCATAGTAGAGAGTCTCTCATGTTATCACTTTCATATACTAGTGGGAATTTTACATTATAGAACTTGGCTTGTATATTCCAATGATGGGCTTCCTCAAATTGCCCTAGGTCTTCATGAGCAAGCAAGTTGGATGCACACCCACTTAGTTTCTTTATGAGCTTTCATATACTTATAGCTCTAGTGCATCCGTTGCATGGCAATCCCTACTCACTCACATTGATATCTATTGATGGGCATCTCCATAGCCCGTTGATACGCCTAGTTGATGTGAGACTATCTTCCCCTCCTTTTTGTTTTCTCCACAACCACCATTCTATTCCACCTATAGTGCTATATCCATGGCTCACGCTCATGTATCGCGTGAAGATTGAAAAAGTTTTGAAAAAATTAGAGTATGAAACAATTGCTTGGCTTGTCATCGGGGTTTTGCATGATTTAAATACTTTGTGTGGTGAAGATAGAGCATAGCCAGACTATATGATTTTGTAGGGATAACGTTCTTTGGCCATGTTATTTTGAGAAGACATAATTGCTTTGTTAGTATGCTTGAAGTATTATTATTTTTATGTCAATATAAACTTTTGTCTTGAATCTTTCGAATCTGAATATTCATATCACAATTAAGAAGATTTGCATTGAAATTATGCCAAGTAGCACTCCACATAAAAAATTCTCTTTTTATCATTTACCTACTCGAGGACGAGTAGGAATTAAGCTTGGGGATGCCTGATACGTCTCCAACGTATCTATAATTTTTTATTGCTCCATGCTATATTATCTACTGTTTTGGACTATATTGGTCTTTATTTTCCACTTTTATATTATTTTTGGGACTAACCTATTAACCGGAGGCCCAGCCCAGAATTCCTATTTTTTTGCCTATTTCAGTGTTTCGGAGAAACAGAATATCAAACGGAGTCCAAACGGAATAAAACCTTTGGGAACGTGATTTTCTCACCGAACGTGATCCAGGAGACTTGGACCCTACTCCAAGGAGTCAAAGAGGAGGTCATGAGGGTGGGGGCGCCCCCCCTAGGGCGCGCCCCCTGCCTCGTGGGCCCCTCGGTGCTCCACCGACATACTCCTTCCTCCTATATATACATACGTACCCCCAAATGATCAGAACAGGAGCCAAAAACCTAATTCCACCGCCGCAACTTTCTGTATCCACGAGATCCCATCTTGGGGCCTGTTCCGGAGCTCTGCCGGAGGGGGCCGTCATCACGGAGGGCTTCTAAATCATCGTAGCCTCTCCAATGAAGTGTGAGTAGTTTACCTCAGACCTTCGGGTCCATAGTTAGTAGCTAGATGGCTTCTTCTCTCTTTTTGGATCTCAATACAAAGTTCTCCCCCTCTCTTGTGGAGATCTATTCGATGTAATCTTCTTTTTGCGGTGTGTTTGTTGAGATCGATGAATTGTGGGTTTATGATCAAGTCTATCTATGAATAATATTTGAATCTTCTCTGAATTCTTTTATGTATGATTGGTTATCTTTGCAAGTCTCTTCGAATTATCCATTTGGTTTGGCCAACTAGATTGGTAGTTCTTGCCATGGGAGAAGTGCTTAGCTTTGGGTTCGATCTTGCGGTGTCCTTTCCCAGTGACAGAAGGGGCAGCAAGGCACGTATTGCATCGTTGCCATCGAGGATAACAAGATGGGGTTTATTTCATATTGCATGAATTTATCTCTCTACATCATGTCATCTTGCTTAAGGCGCTACTCTGTTTTTAACTTAATACTCTAGATGCATGCTGGATAGCGGTCGATGAGTGGAGTAATAGTAGTAGATGCAGAATCGTTTTGGTCTACTTGTCACGGACGTGATGCCTATATACATGATCATGCCTAGATATTCTCATAACTATGCTCAATTCTGTCAATTGCTCAACAGTAATTTGTCCACCCACCGTAGAATACTTATGCTCTTGAGAGAAGCCACTAGTGAAACCTATGGCCCCCGGGTCTATTCTCATCATATCAATCTCCATCACTTTAATCTTGCTTTGCTTTTTTACTTTGCATTTACTTTTTACTTTGCATCTTTATACCAAAAAAACCAAATATATTATATCTATCAGATCTCACTCTCGTAAGTGACCGTGAAGGGATTGACAACCCCTAATCGCGTTGGTTGTGAGTAGCTATCATTTTGTGCAGGTACGAGGGACTTGAGCATGGCCTTCTACTGGATTGATGCCTTGGTTCTCAAAAACTGAGGGAAATACTTACGCTACTCTGCTGCATCATCCCTTCCTCTTCAGGGAAAACCAACGCAAGCTCAAGACGTAGCACCGACGCAGGGCTTCGCCTAAGCACCGCAACGATATGACCGAGGTGGAGTATGGTGGAGGGGGGCACCGTAGACGGCTAAGAGATCAATGATCAATTGTTGTGTCTCCTAGGGGTGCCCCCCTCCCCGTATATAAAGGAGTGGAGGAGGGGGAGGGGGCCGGCCTCGTATGGCGCGCCCCATGAGGAGTCCTACTCCCACCGGCAGTAGGACTCCCACCGGCAGTAGGACTCCCACCTTCCAAATAGGAGTAGGAGAGGAGAAGGAAGGGAGAGAAGGAGAGAAGGAAAGAGGGGTGCGACCCCCCCCCCCTTCCTTGTCCAATTCGGACTAGAGGGGGAGGGGGCGCGCGGCTGCCCTGGCCGCCCCTCCTCTTCTCCCAATAAGGCCCATTAGGCTCAATATACTGCCCGAGGGGTTCCGGTAACCCCTCGGTACTCCGGTATATGTCTGAAACCTCCCGAAACACTTCCAGTGTCCGAACATGGTCATCCAATATATCGATCTTTACGTCTCGACCATTTAGAGACTCCTCGTCATGTCCATGATCATATCCAGGACTCCGAACTGCCTTCGGTACATCAAAACACAAAAACTCATAATATCGATCGTCACAGAACTTTAAGTGTGCGGACCCTACGGGTTCGAGAACTATGTGGACATGACTGAGACACGTCTCCGGTCAGTAACCAATAGCGGAAATTGTATGCTCATATTGGTTCCTACATATTCTACGAAGATCTTCATTGGTCAAACCGCATAACAACATAAGTTGTTCCCTTTGTCATCGGTATGTTACTTGACCGAGATTCGATCGTTGGTATCTCAATACCTAGTTCAATCTCGTTATCGGCAAGTCTCTTTACTCGTTCCGTAATGCATCATCCCGTAACTAACTCATTAGTCACATTGCTTGCAAGGCTTGTAGTGATGTGCATTACCGAGAGGGCCCAGAGATAACCCTCCGACAATCGGAGTGAGAAATCCTAATCTCGATCTATGCCAACTCAACAAGTACCATCAGAGACACCTATAGAGCACCTTTATAATCACCCAGTTACATTTTGAGGTTTGGTAGCACACAAAGTGTTCATCCGGTATTCGGGAGTTGCATAATCTCATAGTCAGAGGAACATGTATAAGTCATGAAGAAAGCAGCAGCAACAAACTAAACCATCATCGTGCTAAGCTAACGGAATGGGTCAAGTCAATCACATCATTCTCTAATGATGTGATCTCGTTAATCAAATGACAACGCATGTCTATGGCTAGGAAACTTATCCATCTTTGATTCAACGAGCTAGTCAAGTAGAGGCATACTAGTGACACTCTGTTTGTCTATGTATTCACACATGTACTAAGTTTCTGGTTAATACAATTCTAGCATGAATAATAAACATTTATCACGATATAAGGAAATAAATAATAACTTTATTATTGCCTCTAGGGCATATTTCCTTCAAACATACGTTGTTCCCTTTGTCATTGGTATGTTACTTGCCCGGGATTCGATCGTCGGTATCATCATACCTAGTTCAATCTCTTTACCGAAAAGTCTCTTTACTCATTCTGTAATGCATCATCCCATGACTAACTCATTAGTCACATTGCTTGCAAGGCTCATAGTGTTGTGCATTACCGAGAGGGCCCAAAGATACCTCTCCGATATACGGAGTGACAAATCCTAATCTCGATCTATGCCAACTCAACAAACACCATTGGAGACACCTATAGAGCATCTTTATAATCAGCCAGTTACGTTGTGATGTTTGATAGCACACACGGTATTCCTCCATTATTCGGGAGTTTCATAATCTCATAGTCATAGGAACATGTATAAGTCATGAAGAAAGCAATAGCAATAAACTAAACGATCATAGTGCTAAGCTAACGGATGGGTCTAGTCCATCACATCATTATCTAATGATGTGATCACATTCATCAAATGAAAACACATGTCCATGGCTAGGAAACTTAACCATCTTTGATTAATGAGCTAGTCAAGTAGAGGCATACTAGGGACACTCTGTTTGTCTATGTATTCACACATGTACTAAGCTTCCATTTAATACAATTCTAGCATGAATAATAAACATTTATCATGATATAAAGAAATATAAATAACAACTTTATTATTGCCTCTAGGGCATATTTCCTTCACCATCCAGAGTAGATTATAATGGATGGTATAACATTGCATGAGATCTCTCTGGTTTCAAACCTGAAATGTGTTGGATGAACAAAAATGATCTCTATCTTTGGGTTTTCCCCCTAGAACACCATCCAGGTTTGAAATGAGTTGGCTGAAGAAAAAGATCTCATTCCAAAACTGAACTCTCTAGTTGTAGGAGTAAAACCACTCACAATATCCATCAAGAATGAATTAGGATCAGAGTCACCCTCACAGTTTCCTACAATTTATTAGTGTGAATAAATCCTCCCAACTTCTAGACATCAGGAGTCTGCCAACTTCTCCAAAGTTGAATGAGCCTGTTTATTAGCCCAACTATGCATACCCCCCTTAATATGCATTTCTCTATGGGCAGTTAATGACAGAGTTAATTAAACACATATGTAGATTGAGAGTGGTGCATAATTTTTCTCTCCGCACTATGCATTAACATGTTGTTAGCTCCCCTGATCACATAGGGAACAGTAATATGGTTACAAAACTGGACCTTCTCAGTTAAGAATTTTGTTTTAAACTCATCATAGGAAGCTCCATAAACATTCATCAATGCTCACTCAGTTTGCAGCACATCTCACAAAACCAACTTGAGTATGTATTTCCCCTTCTCACAAGATTTCATTTCCAACTTCTCTTTTGAACCCCACATAATACTGAAAAAGGCTTTCGCCCCGGTTTATATATAAAGCAAACCGCCCAAGCCACAGACAACAAAAAAGTTCAGCCACAACACATCCAAGGTGTGGAGGTCCAACACACACACACACAAGCACTATACAATGTACCAGGGTTAATGTTGAGGGCACAGCTCGACAAGCCCAATGAAAGAAACAGAAAAAAGGAGGCCGGCACACCGGACACCGGACATCGGAGACATCTGGACGCCTAATCTAGATCTGGAGGGGGGCGCAGAAGCGGAGGTGCCACTGATATGTTTCCAACGTATCTATAATTTTTGATTGTTCCATGCTATTATATTATCAATCTAGGATGTTTTGTATGCATTCATATGCTATTTTATATGATTTTTGGGACTAACCTATTAACCTAGAGCCCAGTGCCAGTTTCTGTTTTCCCTTGTTTTTGAGTTTTATAGAAAAGGAATACCAAACGGAGTCCAATTGACGTGCCAATTTTTGATGCTTTTTATGGACCAAAAGAAGCCCCCGAAGTAAAATAGTTGGGCCAGAAGAGTCCCGAGCCGTCCACGAGATAGGAGGGCAAGCCCAGGAGGTAGGGCGCGCCCTCCACCCTCGTGGACGACTCGGAGACCCCCCTGACATGCGACCGATGCCAAAAATTCCTATAAATACAGAAACCTCCAGAAAATATCCTAGATGGGGAGTTCCTCCGCCGCAAGCCTTCGTAGCCACCGAAAACAAATCTAGACCCGTTCCGGCACCCTGCTGGAGGGGGAATCCCTCTCCGGTGGTCATCTTCATCATCCCGGCGCTCTCCATGATGAGGAGGGACTAGTCCACCCTCGGGGCTGAGGGTATGTACCAGTAGCTATGTGTTTGATCTCTCTCTCTCTCGTGTTCTTGATTCGGCACGATCTTGATGTATAGCGAGCTTTGCTATTATTTTTGGATGTTATGATGTTTCTCCCCCTCTACTCTCTTGTAATGGATTGAGTTTTCCCTTTGAAGTTATCTTATTGGATTGAGTCTTTAAGGATTTGAGAACACTTGATGTATGTCTTGCATGTGCTTATCTTTGGTGACAATGGGATATTCACGTGATCTACTTGATGTATGTTCTGGTGATCAACTTGCGAGTTCCGAGACCTTCTGAACTTATGCATAGGGGTTGGCACGTGTTTTCTTCTTGACTCTCTGGTAGAAACTTTGGGGCACTCTTTGAAATTCTTTGTGTTGGTTGAATAGATGAACCTGAGATTGTGTGATGCATATCGTATAATCATACCCATGGATACTTGAGGTGAAATTGGAGTATCTAGGTGACATTAGGGTTTTGGTTGATTTGCGTCTTAAGGTGTTATTCTAGTATGAACTCTAGGATAGATCGAACGGAGAGAAGAGCGTCGTGTTATTTTACTACGGACTTTTGAATAGTTCGATCAGAAAGAATAACTTTGAGGTGGTTTCGTACCCTACAATAATCTCTCCGTTTGTTCTCCGCTATTAGTGACTTTGGAGTGACTCTTTGTTGCATGTTGAGGGACTGTTATATGACCCAATTATGTTATTATTGTTGAGAGAACTTGCACTAGTGAAAGTATGAACCCTAGGCCTTGTTTCAACGCATTGCAATACCGTTTTCGCTCACTTTTATCATTAGTTACCTTGATTTTTATATTTTCAGATTACAAAAACCTATATCTACCATCCATATTGCACTTGTATCACTATCTCTTCGCCGAACTAGTGCACCTATACAATTTACCATTGTATTGGGTGTGTTGGGGACACAAGAGACTCTTTCTTATTTGGTTGTAGGGTTGTTTGAGAGAGACCATCTTTATCCTACACCTCCCACGGATTGATAAACCTTAGGTCATCCACTTGAGGGAAATTTGCTACCGTCCTACAAACCTCTGCACTTGGAGGCCCAACAACATCTACAAGAAGAAGGTTGTGTAGTAGACATCAGCCATGCAGAAGGCCATCGCTCGAAGGCCGGAGATGAGAGTGTTGATGGCGTTCCGATCCTGGATGCGGCTAAGCGACCGCCAGAGCTGCAAGAAACCATACATTTTAAAGATGATGTCAGTTGCACAACAAAGAGGAGAGTGATGTATGACAAGCCTATTGCGTATGGTCCAAAGGGTCCAGGCAAGCACCCCGACACAAAGCCAACTAATGTGGCGGTGACGGGGGGCAGAGGCCTGAATCTTCGCTAGCAAGTCGGGGCAGTTGTTGTTACACCAAGTTCTCCCAACCACGTCGCGGAAGCAGGACCGAGGGAACTGGGCGGTCACATGCTACCTCTTGAGCACTGCGTTGGTTTTCCCTTGAAGAGGAAAGGGTGATGCAGCAAAGTAGCATAAGTATTTCCCACAGTTTTTGAGAACCAAGGTATCAATCCAGTAGGAGGCTACGCGTGAGTCCCTCACACCTACACAAAACAAATAAATCCTCACAACCAACGCGATAAGGGGTTGTCAATCCCTACACGGTCACTTACGAGAGTGAGATCTGATAGATATGATAATATAATATTTTTGGTATTTTTATGATAAAGATGCAAAGTAAAATAAAAGGCAGTGAAAATAACTAAGTGTTGGAAGATTAATATGATGAAGATAGACCCGGGGGCCATAGGTTTCACTAGTGGCTTCTCTCAAGAGCATAGGTATTTTACGGTGGGTGAACAAATTACTGTTGAGCAATTGCCAGAATGGAGCATAGTTATGAGAATATCTAGGTATGATCATGTGTATAGGCATCATGTCCAAGACAAGTAGACCGACTCATGCCTGCATCTACTACTATTACTCCACACATCGACCGCTATCCAGCATGCATCTAGAGTATTAAGTTCATAAGAACAGAGTAACGCTTTAAGCAAGATGACATGATGTAGAGGGATAAATTCATGCAATATGATAAAACCCCATCTTGTTATCCTCGATGGCAACAATACAATATGTGCCTTGCTGCCCCTACTATCACTGGGAAAGGACACCGCAAGATTGAACCCAAAGCTAAGCACTTCTCCCATTACAAGAAAGATCAATCTAGTAGGCCAAACCAAACTGATAATTCGAAGAGACTTGCAAAGATAAACAATCATACATAAAAGAATTCAGAGAAGATTCAAATATTTTTCATAGATAAACTTGATCATAAACCCACAATTCCTCGGTCTCAATAAACACACCGCAAAAGAAGATTACATCGAATAGATCTCCACAAGAGAGGGGGACAACTTTGTATTGAGATCCAAAAAGAGAGAAGAAGCCATCTAGCTAATAACTATGGACCCGAAGGTCTGAGGTAAACTACTCACACTTCATCAGAGAGGCTATGGTGTTGATGTAGAAGCCCTCCGTGATCGATGCCCCCTCCAACGGAGCTCCGGAACAGGCCCCAAGATGGGATCTCGTGGATACAGAAAGTTACGGCGGTGGAATTAGGGTTTTGGCTCCGTATTTGATCGTTTGGGGGTACGTAAGTATATATAGGAGGAAGGAGTACGTCGGTGGAGCAACAGGGGGCCCACGAGGGTGGAGGACGCGCCTGGGGGGGTAGGCGCGCCCCCCTACCTCGTGGCTTCCCTGTTGGTTGCTTGACGTAGGGTCCAAGTCTCCTGGATTATGTTCGTTCCTAAAATCACGTTCCCGAAGGTTTCATTCCGTTTGGACTCCGTTTGATTTTTTTTTCTGCGAAACTCTGAAATAGGAAAAAAACAACAATTCTGAGCTGGACCTCCGGTTAATAGGTTAGTCCCAAAAATAATATAAAAGTGAATAATAAAGCCAATAATGTACAAAACAGAAGCTAATATATCATGGAGCAATCAAAAATTATAGATACGTTGGAGACGTATCAAGCATCCCCAAGCTTAATTCCTGCTCGTCCTCGAGTAGGTAAGTGATAAAAATAGAATTTTGATGTGGAATGCTACTAGGCATAATTTCAATGTAATTCTCTTAATTGTGGTATGAATATTCAGATCCAAAAGATTCAAGACAAAAGTTTAATATTGGCATAGAAATAATAATACTTCAAGCATACTAACTAAGCAATTATGTCTTCTCAAAATAACATGGCCAAAGAAAGTTATCCCTACAAAATCATATAGTCTGGCTATGCTCCATCTTCACCACACAAAGTATTCAAATCATGCACAACCCCGATGACAAGCCAAGCAATTGTTTCATACTTTTAATATTCTCAAACTTTTTCAATCTTCACGCAATACATGAGCCTGAGCCATGGACATAGCACTATAGGTGGAATAGAATGGTGGTTGTGGAGAAGACAAAAAGGGAGAAGATAGTCTCACATCAACTAGGCGTATCAATGGGCTATGGAGATGCCCATCAATAGATATCAATGTGAGTGAGTTGGGATTGCCATGCAACGGATGCACTAGAGCTATAAGTATACGAAAGCTCAAAAAGAAACTAAGTGCGTGTGCATCCAACTTGCTTGCTCACGAAGACCTAGGGCATTTTGAGGAAGCCCATCATTGGAATATACAAGCCAAGTTCTATAATGAAAAAATCCCACTAGTATATGAAATTGATAACATAGAAGACTCTCTATCATGAAAATCATGGTGCTACTTTGAAGCACAAGTGTGGTAAAAGGATAGTAGCATTGTCCCTTCTCTCTTTTTCTCTCATTTTTTTATTTGGGCCTTTTCTCTTTTTTATGGCCTCTTTTTTTATTTTTTTATTTTTCGTCCGGAGTCTCATCCCGACTTGTGGGGGACTCATAGTCTCCATCATCCTTTCCTCACTGGGACAATGCTCTAATAATGATGATCATCACACTTTTATTTTCTTACAACTCCAGAATTACAACTCGATACTTAGAACAAGATATGACTCTATATGAATGCCTCCGGCGGTGTACCGGGATATGCAATGACTCATGAGTGACATGTATGAAAGAATTATGAACGGTGGCTTTGCCACAAATACGATGTCAACTACATGATCATGCAAAGCAATATGACAATAATGGAGTGTGTCATAATAAACGGAACGATGGAAAGTTGCATGGCAATATATCTCGGAATGGCTATGGAAATGCCATAATAGGTAGGTATGGCGGCTGTTTTGAGGAAGGTATATGGTGGGTGTATGATACCGGCGAAAGGTGCGCGGTATTAGAGAGGCTAGCAATGATGGAAGGGTGAGAGTGCGTATAATACATGGACTCAACATTAGTCATAAATAACTCACATACTTATTGCAAAAATCTATTAGTTATCAAAGCAAAGTATTACGCGCATGCTCCTAGGGGGATAGATTGGTAGGAAAAGACCATCGCTCGTCCCCGACCGCCACTCATAAGGAAGACAATCAATAAATAAATCATGCTCCGAC
This sequence comes from Triticum urartu, assembly GCF_003073215.2. Classification (NCBI taxonomy): domain Eukaryota; kingdom Viridiplantae; phylum Streptophyta; class Magnoliopsida; order Poales; family Poaceae; genus Triticum; species Triticum urartu. The sequence goes on from NC_053026.1 coordinate 322,696,718, forward strand.
TTCATCACATAACGGTTCACCATACGTGCATGCTACGCGAACCACAAACTTCAACACAAGCATTTCTCAAATTCACAACTACTCAACTAGCACAACTCTAATATCACCATCTCCATATCTCAAAACAATTATCAAGTTTCAAACTTCTCTTAGTATTCAAAACACTCATAAGAAAGTTTTTACTAATCTTGAATACCTAGCATATTAGGATTATTTAAGCAAATTACCATGCTATTTAAGACTCTCAAAATAATCTAAGTGAAGCATGAGAGATCAATAGTTTCTATAAAACAAATCCACCACCGTGTCTAAAAGATATAAGTGAAGCACTAGAGCAAAAACTATATAACTCAAAAGATATAAGTGAAGCACATAGAGTATTCTAATAATTTATGAATCATGTGTGTCTCTCTCGAAAGGTGTGTACAGCAAAGATGATTGTGGTAAACTAAAAAATAAAGACTCAAATAATACAAGACGCTCCAAGCAAAACACATATCATGTGGTGAATAAAAATATAGCTCCAAGTAAAGTTACCGATGGAAGTAGACGAAAGAGGGGATGCCTTCCAGGGCATCCCCAAGCTTTGGCTTTTTTGTGTCCTTAAATTATCTTGGGGATGCCATGGGAATCCCCAAGCTTAGGCTCTTTCCACTCCTTGTTCCATAATCCATCAAATCCTTACCCCAAAACTTGAAAACTTCACAACACAAAACTTAAAGTAGAAAATCTTGTGAGCTCCGTTAGCGAAAGAAAACAAAACACCACTTCAAGGTACTGTAATGAACTCATTCTTTATTTATATTGGTGTTAAACCTACTGTATTCCAACTTCTTTATGGTTTATAAACTATTTTACTAGCCATAGATTCATCAAAATAAGCAAGCAACACATGAGAAACAGAATCTGTCAAAAACAGAATGGTCTGTAGTAATCTGTAGCTAGCGAAGATCTGGAACCCCGAAAATTCTAAAATAAATTGCTGGACGTGAGTAATTTATATATTAATCATATTCAAAAATAATTAACTAAATATCAATTTCCAAATAAAAATGGCAGCAGTTCTCGTGAGCTCTAGAGTTTCTGTTTTTTACAGCAAGATTAACAAGACTTTCCCCAAGTCTTCCCAACGATTCTACTTGGCACAAACACTAATTAAACACAAAAAACACAACCAAAAAAGAGGCTAGATAAATTATTTATTACTAAACAGGAGCAAAAAGCAAGGAATAAAAATAAAATTGGTTTGCCTCCCAATAAGCGCTATCGTTTAACGCCCCTAGCTAGGCATAAAAAGCAAGGATAGATCTAGGTGTTGCCATAATAGTAAGATAGATCATTAAAACTCATTTCATATTCTCTATGTTCGGCAGCAAGTTTTCTTTGAGACAAGAAAAAGTAATCAAAAGGGCTAAATTTAATGGGACAAAAGTCCCCAAGATCCACTTTGGGAGGTATAGGTTCCTCCTTTGGCCCTTCGTATTGCACAACCAATTCATCATTATAAGCATTCTTTTGACAGAACTTTGTGACCCTATACTCAAGAGAATATCCTAGTTCATTATTTCGAATGGAAAAATCATCATTAAGTTCAGAAATTCTATCAACTAAAACATTGGTAGGAACCCTTTTTCTAAGATTTTCATTGAAAGGAACATAGTCTAGAGATTGAAAATGCATTATTTCTTCTTGATCAAAAAGGATAGCCTCTATGGGACGACGGCAAGCGTCCACCCTATAATGCGCAAAGATTTCTTTGGCCTCTTTTATTATGAATCTAAACTCATGAGCCAAAAAGATAGTAGTGGCACGCTTAACAGAAGAATGCTCAATATTAGAAAATTCTAGGAAAATCCTTTGTATGCAAGGGTGCATGTGCATAAATTGTCTTTCAAGTTCAACTACAAGCATGGCAATAGCGTCCGCATGACTACTAGTTCTATGAAGGATAGAACTACCCATAGAAGGTAAAGCACCGGCACAAGTAAAGAAATCTTGGATAACTCCTTTTCCAATAATATTACCACTACCAATACGGAATTATTTTTGTATGTAAGATAGGGGGTTCTTCAGCAGGAGCATCAGAATTTTTCATGATATTATTATTGTCCATATCGACAATAATTTCCCCAATTTCAGACATAATGGCAGAAAGTGCAAAGGGCAAAGAGAGGCAAATACAGAAAGAGAGAGAGGGCGAATAAAACGGCAAGGGTGAAGTGGGGGAGAGGAAAACGAGAGGCAAATGACAAATAATGTAATGCGGGAGATAAGGGTTTGTGATGGGTACTTGGTATGTTGACTTTTGCGTAGACCTCCCCGGCAACGGCGCCAGAAATCCTTCTTGCTACCTCTTAAGCACTGCGTTGGTTTTCCCTTGAAGAGGAAAGGGTGATGCAGCAAAGTAGCGTAAGTATTTCCCTCAGTTTTTGAGAACTGAGGTATCAATCCAGTAGGAGGCTACGCACGAGTCCCTCGCACCTACACAAAACAAATAAATCCTTGCAACCAACGCGATAAGGGGTTGTCAATCCCTACACGGTCACTTACGAGAGTGATATCTGATAGATATGATAAGATAATATTTTTGGTATTTTTATGATAAAGATGCAAAGTAAAATAAAAGGCAATGAAAGTAACTAAGTGTTGGAAGTTTAATATGATGAAGATAGACCCGGGGCCATAGGTTTCACTAGTGGCTTCTCTCAATAGCATAGGTATTTTACAGTGGGTGAACAAATTACTGTTGAGAAATTGAAAAAATTGAGCATAGTTATGAGAATATCTAGGTGTGATCATGTATATAGGCATCACGTCCCAGACAAGTAGACTGACTCCTGCCTGCATCTACTACTATTACTCCACACATCGACTGCTATCCAGCATGCATCTAGAGAATTAAGTTCATAAGAACAGAGTAACGCTTTAAGCAAGATGACATGATGTAGAGGGATAAATTCATGCAATATGATAAAACCCCATCTTGTTATCCTCGATGGCAACAATACAATACGTGCCTTGCTGCCCCTACTTTCACTAGGAAAGGTCACCGCAAGATTGAACCCAAAGCTAAGCACTTCTCCCATTGCAAGAAAGATCAATCTAGTAGGCCAAACCAAACTGATAATTCGAAGAGATTTGCAAAGATAACCAATCATACATAAAAGAATTCAGAGAAGATTCAAATATTGTTCATAGATAAACTTGATCATAAACCCACAATTCATCGGTCTCAACAAACACACCGCAAAAGAAGATTACATCGAATAGATCTCCACAAGAGAGGGGAGAACTTTATATTGAGATCCAAAAAGAGAGAAGAAGCCATCTATCTAATAACTATGGACCCGAAGGTCTGAGGTAAACTACTCACACTTCATCGGAGAGGCTATGGTGTTGATGTAGAAGCCCTCCGTGATCGATGCCCCCCTGGCGGAGCTCCAGAACAGGCCCCAAGATGGGATCTCGTGGATACAGAAAGTTATGGCGGTGGAATTAGGGTTTTGGCTCCGTATTTGATCGTTTGGGGGTACGTAGGTATATATAGGAAGAAGGAGTACGTCGGTTGAGCAACAGGGGGCCCACGAGGGTGGAGGGCGCGCCTTGGGGGGTAGGCGCGCCCCCTACCTCGTGGCTTCCCTGTTGGTTGCTTGACATAGGGTCCAAGTCTCCCGGATCATGTTCGCTCCGAAAATCACGTTCCCGAAGGTTTCATTCCGTTTGGACTCGTTTTGATATTCTTTTTCTGTGAAACTCTGAAATAGGCAAAAAAACATCAATTCTGGGCTGGGCCTCTGGTTAATAGGTTAGTACCAAAAATAATATAAAAGTGAATAATAAAGACCAATAATGTCCAAAACAGAAGATAATATAGCATGGAGCAATCAAAAATTATAGATGCGTTGGAGATGTATCATCACGCGAGAGAAAAAAGATGTGGTTAACATCTTCGACTACTCCATAGAGGGGGCAGAGGCCGTCGCCAGGCCCGTTGCGCTTTCGCACCTCAACACCAGAGGGCAAGCGACCATGGATCCACTGCCAGAGAAAGATCCTAATCTTCAAAGGGAGGCGGATATCCTATATCAAACTAAACAACTTTGGAGCCATAGATGGGGCAATAGCTTGGTAAAGGGACTTGGTCGAGAAGTGGCCCGAAGGCTCAAGACGCCACGAGAGGGAATCCTCAGCGTTGTCTGCGTCGAGAGGCTGAAGGGAGATGACCTGAAGGAGGGCATTCCATGCGGCAACCTGAAGCGGGCCAAAGGGACGACGAAACGCGAGGCGCCCTTAGTCAATAAGGGCCACCTCCACGGATATCCGAGGATCAACCGTGATAGCGAACAACTCAGGGAAGCGGGCGGCAAGGGGGAGATCACCAACCCAACGGTCGAACCAAAACAGGGTTGAGGATCCAGATCCCACAGAGATGGATGTGCCAATGCAGAGGACTGGCATGAGTTGGACCATGGCTTGCCAGAACTGGGATCCTCCCGAGCGCTGGCAGAAGGCAAGGGGCTGGCCCCGAAGGTATTTGGAGTGAATAATGTCCAACCATAGACCGCCCTCGCCATTGGCAATCCGCCACATCCAACGGGTTAGTAGACCAATATTCATGTGCCTAGAGGCCATGATCCCAAGACCTCCCTGGTCCTTGGGTTTGCAGATGTCAGGCCAGCTGATCATGTGGTATTTCTGCTTGTCCCCTCGCCTGCCCAGAAGAACCTGGATTGGTATTTGGCAATCTCTTGATGTAGGGTCTCATGTAAGTTATAGAAGCTCATCAGGAACCAGAGGAGGCTAGAGAGGGAGGAGTTGATGAGAATCACCGGGGCAGCCTTGGATAGCCATCAGCCCCTCCAAGGTTCCACCTGGTGCTACAGGCGGGTAACGGTCGATCGCAAGTCCGCCACCATGAGCTTGGAGTCGCTAATGGGATTCCCCACATAAGTCATGGGGAAGGAGCCCAGTCTACAGTTAAGACGATCGGCCATCCCTTGACACCCCTCCTGGGAGTAGCCAAGGATCATCACCTCGCTCTTGTCAAAGTTGATCGCGAGGCCCGACATCTGCTGGAAGTAGAGGAGGAGGAACTTAAGGTTGGCGATGTCTTCATCCGAACCCTCGATCATGATGCTGGTGTCATCCGCGTACTGAAGGAGGGATACCATCCCCCTCCTACCAGATGGGGTACCACCCCATGGATATGGCTAGCAGCCTTGGCCTTATCGAGAATAGTCGCCAGGGCATCAACCACCGCGTTGAAGAGGAATGGGGAGAAGGGGTCGCCCTGGCGAACCCCACACAGGGTGGGGAAGTAGGGTCCAATCTCGCCGTTGATGTTTATTGTGGTCCGTCCGCACGAGACTAGCTGCATGAAGCAGGTGACCCAGCGATCGTCGAAGCCCTTGCGGATGAGGACTTCACGAAGGAAGGACCATCGGACTGTGTCATATGCTTTATGGAAGTCTAGCTTCAGAAATACCGCACACTGGCGCTTTGTGTGGACTTCATGCAGGACCTCGTGGAACACCAACAGCCCATCGAGGATGAACCGGCCTTGGATGAAGGCGGATTTGTTGGGGTGGGTTATGGAGTTTGCAAGGAGGATCACCCTATTGGCGTACCCTTTCGCAAGGATCCAAAATATCACGTTAATCACCGTGATAGGACGGAACCGGCGAATATCCGAGGTACCCGGGACCTTAGGGGTTAGAGTGATTATCCCATAGTTAAGGCGTCCAAGGTCCATGGATCCAACGTAAAACTCGTCGAAGAGTGCCATAACCTCGGGTTTGATGGCCTGCCAAAAGGTGTAGAAGAATTTCACCGGCAGGCCATCATGACCCGAAGCGGAGGAAGGTTTCATGCCCTTAATCGCGGCACAAACCTCTTCCTCCCTGAAGGGGGCCATCAGGTCCTCATTGGCCACAACCGAGACCAGCTAACAGCCCCCCCAGGTATCTATGGCCAAAGAGGCACCACCCCTCGGAGAGGGGGAAAAGAGGGCATTATAGAAGACGTCGACGTGAGCGCGGATCTCCGCAGGATGTAGGAGGATGGTGTCCCCATCCCAGAGGCAGTGGATGGAATTACGACGACGCCTACCGTTAGCGATAGCCTAGAAGTAGGTTGTGTTGGCATCCCCACGGAGCACCCACCGTTGGGTGCCCCGTTGGTGCCAATAGGCCTCCTCGTCCATGTCGATGACCGAAAGCTGGTCTTCGAGATCATACCGCAACATCCATTCATCTGAGGAGAGCCCGCAGAAATCTGCCTAAGCGTCCAGAGCCTGAATGGACATAAGTAGAGCAGATTTCCGCTCCCTGAGGTCCCGTCCAAGGTTGGCACCCCAACCCTTCATGAGCTGTCGGGCCAGTTTAGCATAGAACTGCCAGTTGTCAATCGCGGAAAGGGACCTGTGCGGGCTCTCCCGGGCCTCCACCCACCTAGCGGCCACCGCGTCCACAAAGCCGGGTTGGTTTAGCCAAAATAGCTCAAACCGAAACCTGGGAGGTGTGGCCGGGCGCTCGTCAGACGTGGAGAGCAACAGGGGCACGTGGTCCGACCCAATGCGGGTAATTTCTTCAAGCGAGGCGAGAGGACAGCGGAGCTCCCACTCAGGAGATACTGATAACTCACAAGCATAGGCGATCGCAATAGTTTTTGAGGGTAGATTATTCAACCCAAATTTATAGATTCGACACAAGGGGAGCCAAAGAATATTTGAAGGTATTAGCAGCTGAGTTCTCAATTCAACCACAACTGGAGATTAATTATCTACAGCAATACGATCAGTAGCAAAGTAGTTTGATAGTTTTGATAGTAGTGACAGTAGCAATAGTAACAGTGATAGCAGTAATTTGTAGCAAGTGTAACAGTGATGATAGCAGTAGTAACTTAGCAGAAAGAATAAGGATACATTCGTAGGCATTTGATCGGTGACTTGTTGGATGATATTCATCATATGATAGTTATAACCTAGGGCGATACGACACTAGCTCCAGTTCATCGATATAATGTAGGCATGTATTCCGTAAATAGTCATATGTGCTTTATTAAAAGAACTTGCATGACATCTTTTGTCCTACCCTCCCAAGGCAGCGGGGTCCATATTGGAAACTAAGGGATATTAAGGCCTCCTTTTAATAGAGAACCGTAACAAAGCATTAACACATAGTGAATACATGAACTCCTCAAACTACGGTCATCACCGGGAGTGGGCCCGGTTGTTGTCACTCCGGGATTGCCGGATCATAACCGTAGTAGGTGACTATAACTTGCAAGATCGGATCTAAAACATGGATATAATGATGAATTCATAAACCGCCAATACTGTTGTGTTGTGAGCTCGGGACAAGAACAAAATATTTTTCCTTGTTGTGATAATCAAAGAGAGCAGGCGCAGGCAAATATGTGTCCATAACATGTGATTGGTTAAACAACAAATTATAAGTGAAGTTATCATCCCTTCCCTTGTGAATCTTATGCTCCATTAATGCATCAAAATCTAAATATCGAGTGGGTAGGATAGGGTCAAAGGGCAAAGGTGAAACACCCAGTCCTCGTGCTAAACGTGTGGCATAAATTCCACCATAGAACCAGCCACTTTTGGCGTTATGCTGAAGTCTACGTGCAACAATCGCTCCAAGGTTATAATTCCTTTCACCAGTGAGAGCGGTGTGAATGAGGCTCAAGTCTGGCGAACAAAGTATGTTGTAGTCTTGCTTGCCTACTATGCATTTCCCGTTAAATAATGCGAAATACTGGATTGCGGGAAAGTGAACACTTTTTATTCTTCCTTGTCTCGATCCTCTATTTTCACCGTAACAAAGGCTAGTCAAGAAGGTCTCATACTCAGCCATTGCTGGCTCAACAAGCGAACCCCAAAATGGAAGTTTGCAATGGTAAGCAAAATTTTCTAGTGGAATAGTAAATGTTTCATCATAAAGCATAAACGACACCCTAGACTCACGTGGAAAATATTTAAATCCTTTGACAAATGATTCAGTGAGAAGATGGCGCTGTTCACACTTATCTAAGAGGTAGGGACCGAGACCGGCATTGTGAACACATTGCTCAAATTTCTCCTTGATGCCCACTTGCATCATATACTCATCGCAAGGCCATAAGCATGTTTTGGTGGCAGCATCTCACGTGGAACTTTCACTTGGTTCAACGTAAGACTGGCGGGCAGAACTGTCACTAGAGGATGCCCCCGAGGATCGTCTCCTCGAAGAACTCCTTCCAAATAGGTTCATCATGTCCGCGTACAATTTTCTGAAAATAAAACATTTGGACTAACAAAAATTTGTCAACAAAACTTTGTAAGGTTGATAGAAACTACTAGGATACATAGAGGCCATAGCAAGCATTCAAACAACTTAGAACACTAAGAATTCAACATGCAAGCACATCTACAGCAGCACCAAGAGTAGCTAATTATTCAAAGTATAAACCACTAAAACAAAAACTAATTGGACAAATGGTGGAGTCACATACCAAGCAACAATCTCCTGAAACGGTTTCGGAAATGGAGCTTCAAGCAAAGAGATCGAAAATGGCACCAAAATGAGCAAGAACACGGGAGAGAGAGTAAGAATGATTTTTTTTTCTGGAGGTAGGTGACAATGTGGGCTAAAGAGATAAGTGAGGGGGCTCATGTGGGGACCGCAACCCACCAGGGCGCGCCAGGGGGTGTTGGCATGCCCAGGTTGGTTGTGCCCACTTGGTGCACCCCCTCTGATTATTTTTGCACCAAAAATTCTTAAATATTAAAAAAAATCATATAAAATTTTCAGGGCATTCTTAGAACTTTTATTTTTGGGTCATTTTTATTGCACGAAAAATTCAGAAAACAGACAAAACATGGCATTTTATTTTATTTAACTAATAAAAATAGAGAATAAAAAGTAGGGACAAAAATTAGTGCTTACTAAATTCATCAACTTCATACCGTTCAAAAATGATTCATTAATAAGGTTGATCATGTCTTATTAACAACCACTTTCGATTAGCATGAAACCGTAGAACTTTCGTAAATCACTAAGTTACCTCAATGGGGATATGCATTTCCCAACAATAAGCATTTCATATTTCTTTTTGACAGTAGGTAGAGGTATTTGAAAAATTCCAATAGTGATTGTCGGAGATTTTTCAATAACATTAATACCATTCACTTGGAATTGTTTCTTCGAAAAGTGCACCAGTGACCTTGCTTTTATTGCAATCAATAATAGCCCCTGTAGTATTCAAGAAGGGTCTACCAAGGATAATCGACATGTTGTCGTCCTCAGGAATCTCAAGTATAACAAAGTCAGTCAAAATAGTAACATTATCAACAACAACGGGCACATCCTCACAGATACCGATAGTTATGGCAATTGATTTGTCGGCCATTTGCAAAGAAATTTCATTAGGTGTGAGTTTATTCAAGTCAAGTCTTTTATATAAATAGAAAGGCATAACACTAACACCAGCTCCTAAATCACACAAAGCAGATTTCACATAATTCTTTTTGATGGAGCAAGGTATAGTTGGTATTCCCGGATCTCCAAGTTTTTTAGGTACTCCATATTTAAAAGTATAATTAGCAATTATAGTGGAGATTTCAGCTTCCAGTATTTTTCTCTTATTTGTGATGATGTCTTTCATATACTTTGCATATGGAGGCATTTTCAAGATATCAGTCAAGCGAGTACGCAAAAAGACTGGCCTCAGCATTTCAGCAAAGCGTTCAAATTCTTCATCATCATTCTTTTTAGTTTACTTAGGTGGAAAAGGCATAGGTTTTTGAACCCACGGTTCTCTTTCTTTACTGTGTTTCCTAGCCACAAAGTCTCTTTTATCATATTCTTTTATTCTTAGGTTGTGGGTTATCAAGATCAACAGGTGGTTCTATCTCAACATCATTATTTGGTTCTTTATCATTGGTTGGTTGAGAGTCTTCATGAACCTCATCATTATATTTTTCATTAGGTGAGTGTTCATTACCAGATTGAGTTTCAGCATCAGAAGGTTTCTCTATTTCAGGTCCACTAGAAGTGTGCAAAGACCTATCATTTTTCTTTTTCTTTTTCTTTCTAGAAGTACTAGGTGCACTAGTGTTAGCTCTTTGTGAATCTTTTTCAATTCTTTTAGGGTGTCCCTCTTGAGTCATTTTACTTCCTCTAGTTGCAACTCTAACAGCAAAGTCATGCATATTATGATTCATTTCATCTAGCAATTCTCTTTGAGATTTAGCAACTTGTTCTAGTTGAGTTTGAACCATAGAAGCATGTTTTCCAACACCTCTAACATCATTTGACATTCTAAAGAACAAGTCACTCAAGCGAGCAATCATATCATAATTATATTTCAATTGTTTCATAACATTTGCATTGAAGTGATCTTGTTTCCTAATGTAGTTTTCAAACTCATAAAGGCATTGACTAGGATGAATATTGAGAGGATTATCATTATCATTGAACTTCATTAGAGAATTTACCTCTACCACCTTAGGCATTGGTGGTGTATTAAGCCCGTGTATTTCTTCAATAGGAGGTAAATTTTTAACATCCTCAGCTTTAATACCTTTTTCCTTCATAGATTTCTTTGCCTCTTGCATATCTTCAGGACTGAGATATAATATACCCCTATTCTTCGGAGTGGGTTTAGGTGGTGGTTCAGGAATAGTCCAATCATCATAATTTTTCAATATGTTATTCAATAATGCTTTAGCTTGTCCAACAGTTCGTTCCCTGAAAATACATCCAACACAACTATCTAGGAAGTCCCTAGAAGCATCGGTTAGTCCATTATAGAAGATATCAAGTATTTCATTTTTCTTAAGAGGATGATCAGGCAAAGAATGAAGTAACTCGCAAAGCCTCCCCCAAGCTTGTGGGATACTCTCTTCTTTAGTTTGCACAAAGTTAAATATTTCTTGTAAGGTAGCTTGTTTCATATGAGCAGGAAAATATTTTTCAGAGAAGTAATATTTTTCAGTTTCAGTTTCATAACCATGGAAAGGATTAGATTCAACCAAAGTAATTAACTCTAGGTCGATATAGAATTCATAATCCTTATCATCAATAAACATAGGTGAAGTTGCAAACTTAGGTTCACATTTCGTTCTAGCATTCAGAGATTTTTCTTTATACTTGTGTAGTAATTTCTCTAGATCATCTCTATCATTGCAAGCAAGAATATCTCTAGTTGCTTCTTCACTCATAACATAACCTTCCGGTATCTTAGGCAATTCATATCTAGGAAGGCTAGTTCTAGCAAGTATTTCAGGACTTTCAGTTTCAAGCTCATCATCAGATTCAACAACATCATGTTGTATAACTCTAGCAATTTGTTTATCAAGAAATTCACTAAGTGGCACATCATCATTATCAAGCAAGGTACTAGCATCATCATAAGCATCATTCATAGTAGAGGTAGCATCATCAATAACTTGCGACATATCAAGATTAATAGCATGTGGTGGTGTTGCAAGCTTACTCATAACAGAAGGTGAATCTAAAGCAGAAATGGATGGCAGTTCCTTACCTCCCCTCATCTTAGAGGGATAAATCTTAGTCTTTGGATCCTTCAGATTCTTCATAGTGATAATATGATAATAATGTCAAGTGACTCAACAAATATAGCTATGCTCCCCGGCAACGGCGCTAGAAAAAGGTCTTGATAACCCACAAGTATAGGGGATCGCAACGGTTTTCGAGGGTAGAGTATTCAACCCAAATTTATAGATTCGACACAAGGGAAGCCAAAGAATATTTGAAGGTATTAGAACCTGAGTTGTCAATTAAACCACACGTGGAGATTAATTATCTGCAGCAATATGATCAGTAGCAAAATAGTTTGATAGTAGTTAAAGTAGCAACAGTAACAGGAACAGTGATAGCAGTAATTTGTAGCAAGTGTAATCGTGATGATAGCAGTAGTAACTTAGCAGAAACAATAATGATAAATTCGTAGGCATTGGATCCGTGACTTGTTGGATGATATTAACCTAGGGCGATACGGCACTAGCTCCAGTTCATCGATATAGTGTAGGCATGTATTCCATAAATAGTCATACATGCTTTATTAAAAGAACTTGCATGCCATATTGTGACGCCCGGTTAATCAAGCTACAGTAACCCTCTGGTAATGATGCCATGTCACCACGATTACTGTTGATAATCTCGTGTTAGTTCAGATCCGAGCCAAATTCAAATTTCAATTGAAGTCAAACATTAAAAGTTTCCAATAGTCAAATCAAAAATGTTCAAATTGTTGCAACTAAATCATAATCAATTATGGTGGAGGAACCACACTTTTATGAAATGATTAAATACTCTAAAGTGAATAAAACCATAGCAAAACAATTATTCAAATGATTTTAAATAATAAACAAATGTTAAACTAGTTTAATTGACCACCAAACTTTTTATGGTAGAGGGATGTTCTAAAACCTTATTTTAGGAGCTATGGTCATGTTTTATAAAAAAACTAAAATAAAGTATGACTAAACTAGAACAGAAAAGAATAAATAAAAAGAAAAGACAAAAGGTAAAACAAAAAAAATAAAAGAGAGGGAGAGAACCCCCTGGCCATCTAGGCCTCGGCCCAGGAAGCCGATGGGCCGCCAGGCCAGCCCACCCCGCCCCTGCCTTATTCCCCCACCCCCAGGCAAACCCTAACCCACCCGATCCCCACTCCCCCCCCCACTCGCCCCACCCCGCTCGCCCCCCCTCGCTCCCTCCCCCGATCTGGATCGAGGCGAACCCCCCGATCCCATCGGCCCGACGCCGCCGTCGATCCCCGTCGCCCCGCCGCCGTTCACCATCGCCACCGCCGCCCAGATCCCTCCTCCTCAACCCTCCTTCCCAGCGCCCCCCGCGCTCGGCTGGATCTGGATCGGGGAGGGGCCCGACCCCGTCGCCCCGGATCCCGTCGGCCGGAACGCCGCCTCGCCGCCCTCCTCCTCGACGGACCTCCTTCGCCGGCCTGCCTCCCCGTCGAACCGTCGTCTCCGTCCTCCTCCCCAAGCCCAGTTGCCTAGACCCCACCATCCCGCGGTGAGCTCCTGTGCCGAGCGCACCATCCCTCCGTCCCGTGTCCGCCACGCCCGACCCCCCTGGTCACCGCACCTCGCCGCGGCCGCCCCCCCCCCCTCGCTGGTCATGGCTCGGGTCCATCCCGCTCGGCCTCCGCCCCCTTTGCACGCGCCCGGCTACCACTTCGCCCGCGCGTGCGCGGCCTCGCCTCACCGGCGATGCAGCCCCGCCGCACGGCCATGCCCTTGGCCGCGGCTTCCACCCCGCGCGCGCTCCGGCTCCGCACTCACCGCTGCCGCGCCGCGCCTTGGCCGCGCACCGGCGCCCGTGCCCCGGCCTCCTGACGCTGGCCGCGGCCCCCTTCCCCTCTGCGCCCGCCGTGGCCGAGACCCGGCTCCCTCCGCCTCCCTACCGTTGCCGGCCCCGCCCCAAGCTGCCGTGCCTGCCACTGCCATGCTGGCCGCCTCCGCCGGGGCCCCCTCAATGGCTGCCGCGCCGCGGTCGTCCGCCGGTGGCACCCGGTGGCCTCGCCCCGTTTTTCCCCTGTCGGGCTCGCCCCCCCCCCCACTCGGGCCATCGCCCGTTCGGGTGAAGCCCGTAACCCGCACGCCCGCATAGACCCCAGTGGCCCTATGACAATGGGGCCCCACGACCAGAACGTTTTAATTAAAAAAAGAGAATTTAAAAAAAATAAAAAAAATAATATAAAATATAATAATAATAAAATTAATTAATTAATTAATTGAGGAATTAATTAAGTTAATTAATTATAATTAGATTAACCTAATCACTAATTAACCTAATTAACTGTTAGTTAATTAAAACAGAGTATGACGAACGGGACCCACCTGTCAGGTTGACCTGGTCAACTGCTGACGTCTTGCTGACGTCATGATGACGTCAGCAGACACTATTCTGGATAATGTTGATTAAATTAAATAAATAAATCCTAAAAATGATTTAAATCTTTTAAAATTAATATAAAATAAACCGTAGCTCGGATGGAAAAACTTTGTACATGAAAGTTGCTCAGAACGACGAGACGAATTTGAATACGCAGCCCGTTTATCCGCCACGCATTCCTAGCATAGCGAACACGCAACTTTCCCCCTCTGTTTCATCTGTGCGAAAACGCGAAACACCGGGGATACTTTCCCGGATGTTTCCCCCCTTCACCGGTATCACCTCATACCGCGATAGGGCACCCCTAACACCGCTACTTGTCATGTCATGCATCGCTATGCATCTGTTTGCTTAAATATTTATTGTTTCTTCCCCCTCTTCTCTCGCTAGACACCGAGACCGACGCCGCTGCTACCCAGTACGACTACGGAGTTGACGATCCCTCTCTCTTGCCAGAGCAACCAGGCAAGCCCCCACTTTGATCACCAGATATCGCCTACTCTTCTCTATACTGCTTGCATTAGAGTAGTGTAGCATGTTACTGCTTCCCGTTAATCCTATACTGATGCATAGCCTGTCCTTGCTACTACTGTTGTTACCTTACCTGCAATCCTAATACTTAGTATAGGATGCTAGTTTTTCATCAGTGGCCCTACATCCTTGTCCGTCTGCCATGCTATACTATCGGGCCGTGATCACTCGGGAGTTGATCACGGGTATATACTATATACTTTATACATGATACATGTGGTGACTAAAGACGGGTGGGCTTGAGGAGCACCCGTGAGTGGAGTTTTGAGGCGGAGCGGCAGGGCAGGTTCCGACCACCTAGGAGAGAGGTGGGCCTGGCCCTGGTCGGCGTTCGCGGATACTTAACACGCTTAACGAGATCTGGGTATTTGATCTGAGTTTGGCCATTTGGTCTATACGCACTAACCATCTACGCGGGAGTAGTTATGGGTATCCCGGCGTCGTGGTATCAGCCGAAGCCTTCGTGACGTCAGCGACTGAGTGGCGCGCGCCGGATTGGAACGTAAGCCTGCTCTTGTATTAAGGGGGCTAGTTCTGCTTCCGGCCGCGTACGCAACGTGCAGGTGTGCTAAGGGCGATGGGCCCAGACCCCTGTGCGCTTAGGTTTAGACCGGCGTGCTGACCTCTCTGTTGGTCTAGGTGGGGCTGCGACGTGTTGATCTTCCGAGGCCGGGCATGACCCAGGAAAGTGTGTCCGGCCAAATGGGATCGGGCGTGTTGGGGTATGTGGTGCACCCCTGCAGGGAAGTTAATCTATTCGAATAGCCGTGATCTTCGGTAACAGGACGACTTGGAGTTGTACCTTGACCTTATGACAACTAGAACCGGATACTTAATAAAACACACCCTTCCAAGTGCCAGTTACAACCGGTGGTCGCTCTCTCTCAGGGCATTGAGGAGGGGATCGCCGGGTAGGATTATTGCTATGCGATGCTACTTGGAGGATTTCAGTCTACTCTTTTCTACATGTTGCAAGACGGAGGCTGCCAGAAGCGTAGTCTTCGAAAGGACTAGCTATCCCCCTCTTATTCCGGCATTCTGCAGTTCAGTCCACCTATGATAGCCTTATTCCAGTTGATACCAATGCATACATATGTAGTGTAGCTCCTTGCTTGCGAGTACTTTGGATGAGTACTCACGGTTGCTTTCTCCCTCCTTTCCCCTTTTTCCTTCTTCCTGGTTGTCGCAACCAGATGTTGGAGCCCAGGATCCAGATGCCACCGTCGACGACAACTCCTACTACACCGGAGGTGCCTACTACTACGTGATGCCCGCTGACGACGACCAGGAGTAGTTAGGAGGATCCCAGGCAGGAGGCCTGCGCCTCTTTCGATCTGCATCCCAGTTTGTGCTAGCCATCTTATGGCAACTTGTTTAACTTATGTCTGTACTCAGATATTGTTGCTTCCGCTGACTCGTCTATGATCGAGCTCTTGTATTCGAGCCCTCGAGGCCCCTGGCTTGTAATATGATGCTTGTATGACTTATTTTAATTGTAGAGTTGTGTTGTGATATCTTCCCGTGAGTCCTTGATCTTGATCGTACACGTTTGCGTGTATGATTAGTGTACGATTGAATCGGGGGCGTCACACATATTTTGTCCTACCCTCCCGTGGCAGTGGGGTCCATATTGGAAACTAAGGGATATTAAGGCCTCCTTTTAATAGAGAACCGGAACAAAGCATTAACACATAGTGAATACATGAACTCCTCAAACTACGGTCATCACCGGGAGTGGGCCCGGTTGTTGTCACTCCGGGGTTGCCTGATCATAACCGTAGTAGGTGACTATAACTTGCAAGATTGGATCAAAAACATGGATATAATGATGAATTCATAAACGGTTCAGATCTGAAATCAAGGCACCCGAGCCCAAAGTAACAAGCATTAAGCATAGCAAAGTCATAGCAACATCAATCTAAGAACGTAGTGCATACTAGGGATCAGGCCCTAACAAAACTAACTCGATTGCATGATGAATCTCATCCAACTCGTCACCGACAAGCAAGCCTACGAAGGAATTACTCCCTCCCGGTGGGGAGCATCATGGAATTGGCGATGGAGAAGGGTTGGTGATGACGAAGAACAAAGATCCCCCTCTCCGGAGACCTAAATGGACTCCAGATCTGCCCTCCTGAGGAAGAACAGGGCCTGACGGCGGCTCCGTCTCGTGGATCATGTTAATTCTTTCTCCCTGATTTTTTTCCGGAAATATGTGAATTTATAGTATCAGGGGGGTCGTCGGCGGGGCCACCAGGTGGGTACAACCCACCTAGGCGCTAGGAGAGGGGGCGCCCTAGTGGGTTGTGCCCACCCAGGGGCCCCTCTCCAGTGGGTCTTGGCTCCAGAAATTCTTATTATTGGTATAAAAAATCCTCAAAAAGTTTCGTTCCATTCCGAGAACTTTTATTTTTGCACAAAAACAACACCATGGTAGTTCTGCTGAAAACAGTGTCAGTCCGGGGTTAGTTTCATTCAAATCATGCAAATTAGAGTCCAAAACAAGAGGAAAAGCGTGAGAAAAAAGTAGATACGTTGGAGACGTGTCAACTCCCCCAAGCTTAAACCTTTGCTTGTTCTCAAGCAATTCAGTTGATAAACTGAAAGTGAGAAAGATAAACTTTTACGAACTCTTTTGCTCTTGTTTGCATAAATAAGCTTAAACAGCACCCAGGTTTTCAGCCAACATTATAACTAACCATGTCAACAATAACTCTTAAAGATTATAATGATTCATATCAATGACATAATCAACTAGCGAGCAATAATAAGATATCTCAAACAGCAACACGTTGTCAAAATAACCATGATATAATATTGTTGGAAATATGCCCTAGAGGCAATAATAAAATGATTATTATTATATTTCCTTGTTCATGATAATTGTCTATTATTCATGCTATAATTGTGTTCTCCGGAAATCATAATACATGTGTGAATACATAGACCATAACATGTCCCTAGTGAGCCTCTAGTTAACTAGCTCGTTGATCAACAGATAGTCATGGTTTCCTGACTATGGACATTGGATGCCATTGATAATGGGATCACATCATTAGGAGAATGATGTGATGGACAAGACCCAATCCTAAGCATAGCACAAGATCGTGTAGTTCGTTTGCTAGAGCTTTTCCAATGTCAAGTATCATTTCCTTAGACCATGAGATCATGTAACTCCCGGATGCCATAGGAGTTGGGTGTATCAAACATCACAACGTAACTGGGTGACTATAAAGGTATACTACAGGTATCCCCGGAAGTATCTGTTGGGTTGACACGGATCGAGACTGGGATTTGTCACTCCGTATGATGGAGAGCTATATCTGGGACCACTCGGTAATGCATCATCATAATGAGCTCAATGTGACCAAGTGTTTGGTCACGGGATCATGCATTACGGTACGAGTAAAGTGACTTTCCGGTAACGAGATTGAATGAGGTATTGGGATACCGACGATCGAATCTCGGGCAAGTAACGTACCGATTGACAAAGGGAATTGTATACGGGATTACTTGAATCCTCGACATCGTGGTTCATCCGATGAGATCATCGAGGAATATGTGGGAGCCAACATGGGTATCCAGATCCCGCTATTGGTTATTGACCGGAGAGTCGTCTCGGTCATGTCTGCGTGTCTCCCGAACCCGTAGGGTCTACACACTTAAGGTTCGGTGATGCTAGGGTTGTAGAGATATTAGTATGCGGTAACCCGAAAGTTGTTTGGAGGCCCGGATGAGATCCCGGACGTCACGAGGAGTTCCGGAATGGTCCGGAGGTGAAGAATTGTATATAGGAAGTCCAGTTTCGGCCACCGGGAATGTTTCGGGGGTCACCGATATTGTACCGGGACCACCGGAAGGGTCCCGGGGGTCCACCGGGTGGGGCCACCTATCCCGGAGGGCCCCATGGGCTGAAGTGGGAGGGGAACCAGCCCCTGGTGGGCTGGTGCGCCCCCCATGGGCCTCCCCCTGCGCCTAGGGTTGGAAACCCTAGGGGTGGGGGCGCCCCACCTGACTTGGGGGGCAAGTCCCCCTTGGCCGCCGCCCCCCTTGGAGATGGGATCTCCCAGGGCCAGCGCCCCCCTAGGGGCCCTATATATAGTGGGGGGAGGGAGGGCAGCCGCACCCAAGTCCCTGGCACCTCCCTCTCCCCTCGTAACACCTCTCCCTCTCGTTGGAGCTTGGTGAAGCCCTGTCGAGATCACCGCTGCTTCCACCACCACGCCGTCGTGTTGCTGGATCTCCATCAACCTCTCCTTCCCCTTGTTGGATCAAGAAGGAGGAGACGTCTTCCCCAACCGTACGTGTGTTGAACGCGGAGGTGCCGTCCGTTCAGCGCTCGGTCATCGGTGATTTGGATCAGCACGAGTACGACTCCATCAACCCCGTTCTCTTGAACGCTTCCGCTCGCGATCTACAAGGGTATGTAGATGCACTCCCCTATCCCTCGTTGCTAGATGACTCCATAGATTGATCTTGGTGATGTGTAGAAAATTTTAAAATTCTGCTACGTTCCCCAACAGTGGCATCATGAGCCAGGATTATGCGTAGTTTCTATGCACGAGTAGAACACAAGATGTTGTGGGCGTCGATTTTGTCAATTTACTTGCTGTTACTAGTCTTATCTTGATTCGGCGGCATCGTGGGATGAAGCGGCCCGGACCGACCTTACACGTACGCTTACATGAGACGGGTTCCACCGACTGACATGCACTAGTTGCATAAGGTGGCTAGCGGGTGTCTGTCTCTCCCACTTTAGTCGGATCGGATTCGATGAAAAGGGTCCTTATGAAGGGTAAATAGAAATTGGCATATCACGTTGTGGTTTTGGCGTAGGTAAGAAACGTTCTTGCTAAGAAACCTATAGCAGCCACGTAAAAAACTTGCAACAACAATTAGAGGACGTCTAACTTGTTTTTGCAGCATGTGCCATGTGATGTGATATGGCCAAAAGGATGTGACGAATGATATATGTGATGTATGAGATTGATCATGTTCTTGTAATAGGAATCACGACTTGCATGTCGATGAGTATGACAACCGGCAGGAGCCATAGGAGTTGTCTTAATTTATTTATGACCTGCGTGTCAACATAAACGTCATGTAATTACTTTACTTTATCGCTAACCGTTAGCCATAGTAGTAGAAGTAATAGTTGACGAGACAACTTCATGAAGACACGATGATGGAGATCATGGTGTCGTGCCGGTGACAACGATGATCATGGCGCCCCGAAGATGCAGATCAAAAGGAGCAAAATTATATTGGCCATATCATGTCACTATTGGATTGCATGTGATGTTTATCATGTTTTACATCTTATTTGCTAGAACAACGGTAGCTTAAATAAGATGATCCCTCACAATAATTTCAAGAAAGTGTTCCCCCTAACTGTGCACCATTGCGAAGGTTCGTTGTTTCAAAGCACCACGTGATGATCGGGTGTGATAGATTCTAACGTTCGAATACAATGGGTGTAAGCCAGATTTACACACGCAATACACTTAGGTTGACTTGACGAGCCTAGCATGTACAGACATGGCCTCGAAACACGGAAGACCGAAAGGTCAAACATGAGTCGTATAGAAGATATGATCAACATGAAGATGTTCACCGATGATGACTAGTCCATCTCACGTGATGATCGGACACGGCCTAGTTGACTCGGATCATGTATCACTTAGATGACTAGAGGGATGTATGTCTGAGTGGGAGTTCATTAAATAATTTGATTAGATGAACTTAATTATCATGAACTTAGTCTAAAAACCTTTGCAAAATTTCTTGTAGATCAAATGGCCAACGCTCATGTCAACCTCAACTTCAACGCATTCCTAGAGAAAACCAAGCTGAAAGATGATGGCAGCAACTATACAGACTGGGTCCGGAACCTGAGGATCATCCTCATAGCTGCCAAAAAAGCATATGTCCTAGAAGCACCGCTAGGTGAAGCACCCATCCTAGAGAACCAAGACGTTATGAACGCTTGGCAGTCGCGTGCTGATGATTACTCCCTCGTTCAGTGCGGCATGCTTTACAGCTTAGAACTAGGGCTCCAAAAGCGTCTTGAGCAACACGGAGCATATGAGATGTTCGAAGAGCTAAAAATGGTTTTCCAAGCTCATGCCCGGGTCGAGAGATATGAAGCCTCCGACAAGTTCTACAGTTGTAAGATGGAGGAAAATAGTTCTGTCAGTGAGCACATACTCAAAATGTTTGGGTTGCACAACCGCTTGTCCCAGGTGAACATTAACCTCCCAGACGAGGCGGTCATTGACAGAATCCTTCAGTCGCTCCCACCTAGCTACAAGAGCTTTGTGATGAACTACAATATGCAGGGGATGGTGAAAACTATTCCTGAAGTATTTTCAATGCTGAAATCAGCGGAGGTGGAAATCAAAAAGGAACATCAAGTGTTGATGGTCAATAAAACCACTAGTTTCAAGAAAGGCAAGGGTAAGAAGAACTTCAAGAAGGACGGCAAGGGAGTTGCCGCGGCCGGTAAATCAGTTGCCGGGAAGAAGCCAAAGAATGGACCCAAACCTGAGACTGAGTGCTTTTATTGCAAGGGAAAGGGACATTGGAAGCGGAACTGCCCCAAATACTTAGCGGACAAGAAGGCTGGCAACACTAAAAGTATATGTGATATACATGTAATTGATGTGTACCTTACCAGTACTCGTAGTAGCTCCTGGGTATTTGATACCGGTGCGGTTGCTCATATTTGTAACTCAAAACAGGAGCTGCGGAATAAGCGGAGACTGGCGAAGGACGAGGTGACGATGCGCGTCGGGAATGGTTCCAAGGTCGATGTGATCGCCGTCGACACGCTACCTCTACATTTACCTACGGGATTAGTTTTAAACCTCAATAATTGTTATTTAGTGCCAGCTTTGAGCATGAACATTGTATCTGGATCTTGTTTAATATGATATGGCTACTCATTTAAATCCGAGAATAATGGTTGTTCTATTTATATGAGAGATATGTTTTATGGTCATGCCCCGCTGGTCAATAGTTTATTCTTAATGAATCTCGAACGTGATGTTACACATATTCATAGTGTGAATACCAAAAGATGTAAGATTGATAATGAAAGTCCCACATATCTGTGGCACTACCGCCTTGGTCGCATCGGTGTCAAACGCATGAAGAAGCTCCATACAGATGGACTTTTGGAGTCTCTTGATTTCTAATCATTTGACACGTGCGAACCATGCCTCATGGGTAAAATGACCAAGACTCCGTTCTCGGGAACAACGGAGCGAGCAACCAACTTATTGGAAATTATACATACTGATGTGTGCGGTCCAATGAGCGTTGAGGTTCGCAGTGGCTATCGTTATGTTCTCACTCTCACTGATGACTTAAGTAGATATGGGTATGTCTATTTGGTGAAACACAAGTCTGAGACCTTTGAAAAGTTCAAGGAATTTTAGAATGAGGTAGAGAATCAACGTGACCGAAAGATAAAATTCTTACGATCAGATCGTGGGGGAGAATATTTAAGTCACGAATTTGGTACGCACTTAAGGAAATGTGGAATCGTTTCACAACTCACGCCGCCTGGAACACCTCAGCGTAGCGGTGTGTCCGAACATCGTAATCGCACTCTATTGGATATGGTGCGATCTATGATGTCACTCACTGATTTACCGCTATCATTTTCGGGATACGCTCTAGACACAGCTACATTCACTTTAAATAGGGCACCGTCTAAATCCGTTGAGACGACACCGTATGAATTATGGTTTGGGAAGAAACCTAAGCTGTTGTTTCTAAAAGTTTGGGGATGCGATGCTTATGTCAAGAAACTTCAACATGAAAAGCTCGAACCCAAGTCGGAAAAATGCGTCTTCATAGGATACCCTAAGGAAACCATTGGGTATACCTTTTACCTCAGATCCGAAGGCAAGATCTTTGTTGCCAAGAACGGGTCCTTTCTGGAGAAAGAGTTTCTCTCGAGAGAAGTAAGTGGGAGGAAAGTAGAACTCGATGAAGTACTGCCTCTTGAATCGGAAAGTAGCGCAGCTCAGGAAGATGTTCCTGTTGTGCCTGCACCGACTAGAGAGGAAGTTAATGATAATGATCAAGGTACTTCGGATCAAGTTGATACTAAACTTCGAAGGTCCACAAGGACACGTTCCACGCCATAATGGTATGGCAACCCTGTCCTGGAAATCATGTTGTTAGACAACGGTGAACCTTCGAACTATGAAGAATGTAGCGACCAGACCTCAAACAGTCTGATCTCCGTGCTCCGGTGTCATCCCTGGATCAGTAATGCTGACACCACACAGTACTCGAAGGATTTATAACAGAGTAGCAATCACACATTTATTACATCGAGTGTCTCAATAGAGAACTTATTACAATAAATATGGCTTAAGGCCATCTAATAACGATAACAGCGGAAGGCTTGGAAGATAAGTGAGTCCATCAACTCCAACGGCATCACTGAGTATAGAACCACGACCTAAAAACTCCTTAATCGTCGTCTGAAAAGTCTGCAACATTAACGTTGCAGCCCAAAACGGGTCAGCACATGGAATATGCTGGCAATGTAACACATAGAGAGTAATGGAATGAAACAGCTATACTATATGCATGTTTGGCTGGTGGACAGCTCTATGGTTAGAGTTTTGCGTAAAGCCAATTTTTCCCTACTACAAAGGAATAAATTTATTTAACTATCATGGTAGTCGTCAAACATTGAGAATGGTTGACAGCATTCTCAATCCCAATTAAGTATCATCATTAAACAAAACCCAACAAAATTAATCTAGAGTAACATGTTGAGATTCACATGATAATCCAGGTACTAGATACTCAAAACATCCATAACCGGGGACACGGCTAACCATGATTAGTTTATACACTCTGCAGAGGTTTGCGCACTTTTCCCCACAAGACTCGATCGCCTCCATTTGTTTTCTCGCACTACATGGTGTTTGAGAAGACGGATGACCGAGACATAGTCTTTCAGAAGCGCTAGCACCTTACGATGGATAGACCGTTACACCTACTTTCCCCTACATCTGCTAGTCTACCCTGTAAGAGTTTGCACGACTTAATCAACTATGCCAGAGCCCATAATGGCTTGTGGCTGCACACGGAAGTTTCTAGTATGAATAATCTCATGATCCCTTTGAGCCTGGGTGGCGGTCCAAAAGAAACAGGCAATCCTGGAATACCCAGGTACCTCAATCCACCCAGATGTGTATTTAAGTTGCCACCTTAGATAAACCAATAATTAACAAACTCACATCTGTCATGGATATCACTCACCCAATCCACGTCTACTAGCATAGCATGGCATAATAAGCAAGCGTAGAAGTAACTCCCAAAGGTTTGATAATAAACAGGTAATAGGTACTACCTCAACTACTTCCCATCCCACAATTTAATTAGATCCTAATCATGCAATGTTTGAGGATTGGTCTAATGCAATAAAACTGGGTAGTAGGAAAAAGTATGATCAAAGTGTTACTTGCCTTGCTGATGATCCGCGAAACCTAGAGATTCGAAGTAACAGGCGGCGCACTCCGGGTATTCTATCACAGACAAACAAACAAGCATACAATAAGTACTCATCTAATGCATAGGTAAAACTCAAATAAGAGATCTAACCAGAAGGTTCAACTTAAGAACTCCGGTTTGCAAAAAGAATCAAATCGAACGAAGCAACGAAAGTCAAACGGCGAAAGAAAACAACTTTGTTCTACTAATCTGGATCAAAGGCAATTTTTACAGTAGCAAAACTTGTTTAAGTTGGTTAAACGGATAGAGGTTTTCGAGACGAAACTCCAGGCGCTTGAATCGCCTGATTCCGATAAACGAGCGAAAAGTTATACTAAAACGAAAATCGGATCAGAAATCACGATCAGAAAAATCGCGGATTTAATCCGAGAAAAAGAAAAAAACGATGAACGCTCGCTAAAAAAATAAACCGGAAAAACCGATCTATTTAAAAAAACCGAAACTAAAAGAAACCGGCAAAAACCGATCGGTTTTTTTTACAAAAAAAAACCGGCGGCGCGGAAATCGAGGCGCACATCGGGCGGCGGCTCCGGTGGTGACAGGTGGCGGGCGGCGGCGGCGGGCGCTGGCGGCGGCGGGGCGGCACGGGGCTCGAGGCGGCTCGGGGCTAGGGCTAGGGTTTGGCTTCGGCTGGGCCTCCCCCCCGGCTTTCAAAGCCTGGTCGGGCCAGAGTCCGGGTCGGACACGGCCCGTTAGGTCGGTTTGTTTTTTTATATAATTACGCGCAGAAGAAAAATAAAAAGAAGTACTAAACGGACTCCAAAAATCCCGAAATAAATTTTCCCGGACTTCTAAAATCAAGCCGCACAAGGTGAACATTTATCTAGGGCCTAAATGCAATCCTGAAAAACGCACATTTTTCCTAAATTCAAATAAAATAATGAAAAACTCCGAAATAAAATCTTATTTGATTTTATTATTAAATCCTCAATATTTCTTTATTTTGGGAAAGTCATTTTATTCCCTCTCTCATATTTTTGTAATAGAAATATTTGACGATAAAATAATAAAAATCAAATGATCCTATTCTCAAAATTTGAGAAAACTCAAATATGAAAATAAAGAATTTCCCAACTCTCTCCGTGGGTCCTTGAGCTGCGTAGAAATTCCTAGGATCAAACCAAAAGCAAAATAAAATATGATATGCAATTGTGATCTAATGTATAACATTCCAAATTGAAAATTTGGGATGTTACAAACCTACCCCCTTAAGATGAATCTCGCCCTCGAGATTCGGGTTGGCTAGAAAATTGGTGAGGGTGGTCCTTGAGCAAATCTTCCTCTCGTTCCCAGGTGGCTTCGTCCTCCGTGTGGTGGCTCCACTGAACTTTGCAAAACTTGATAACCTTGCTACGAGTGACTCGACTGGCAAACTCGAGAATCTTAATTGGTTTCTCCTCGTAGGTCAAATCGTTATCCAACTGAATTGCTTCCAATGGCACTGTGTCTCTCAAGGGTATGTCAGCCATCTCCGCGTGGCACTTCTTCAACTGAGAAATGTGGAACACATTATGAACTCCTGAAAATCCTTCAGGCAATTCCAACTTGTAGGCCACTTCTCCCATACGCTCCAATACTCGGTATGGTCCTACAAATCGTGGCGCTAACTTTCCTTTAACACCAAAGCGCTTTGTTCCCCGAAGTGGTGATACTCGAAGATAAGCTCTATCTCCAACTTCGTAAACTGTCTCTTTGCGTTTAGAATCTGCATAACTCTTCTGTCTGGACTGGGCTATCTTGAGCCTATCGCGAATCAATTTCACCTTCTGTTCAGACTCTTTAATCAAGTCAGGTCCAAACAACTGGCGGTCTCCAACTTCGTCCCATGACAACGGTGTCCTGCACCTCCTTCCGTACAAGGCTTCGAAAGGGGCCATCTTTAAACTGGTTTGGTAACTGTTGTTGTAAGAGAACTCTGCATATGGCAAATTGTCGTCCCAACTAGATCCGCAAACTAGCGCACAAGCTCTCAGCATATCCTCCAAAATCTGATTGACTCTCTCGGTCTGTCCATCTGTCTGTGGATAAAAAGCTGTACTGAATTCTAGCCTGGTACCCAAAGTTTCGTGCAACTGCTTCCAAAACTTTGAGGTAAACTGGGTTCCTCTATCTGATATGATACTCCTCGGAACTCCATGCAAACATACGATCCTCATCATGTATATCTTTGCCAACTTAGCACCGGTGTAAGTGGTCTTTACCGGGATGAAATGAGCTACCTTTGTCAAACGATCGACTACAACCCAAATCGAGTCATAGCCTGAACGAGTCCTGGGTAATCTGGTGATAAAATCCATGCCTAACTTATCCCACTTCCATTCGGGTATCGGCAATGGTTGTAACAATCCTGCTGGCTTCTGATGCTCTGCTTTTACTCTCTGACATACATCACAAACTGCTACATATTCCGCAATATCTTTCTTCATTCCGTTCCACCAGAAAATATCCTTCAAATCCAAATACATCTTGGTATTTCCTGGGTGAATCGAATACGGTGAATCGTGTGCCTCTTGCAGAATTAGCTTCCTAATCTCCGGGTCATTGGGCACGTAAACACGGTCTTCAAACCATTGGGTATCGTGCTCATCCTCACGAAATCCCTTAGCCTTTCCTTTGCTAAGTTTCTCTTTAATAGAAGCAATCTCCTTGTCAGTCTTCTGAGCTTCTCTAATTCTATCCATCAAAGTTGACTGAATCTCCAATGCTGCTACATAGCCTCTCGGAACTATTTCCAAACATAGTTCGCGAAGATTTTCTGCTAACTCCCTTGGTATTTCTCCCGTCATTGATGTATTGACATGGCTCTTACGGCTTAATGCGTCAGCTACTACATTAGCCCTTTCCAGGATGATAATGCAATTTCATATCATAATCCTTGATGAGCAACAACCATCTCCTTTGTCTGAGGTTTAACTCCTTCTGTGTGAAAATATACTTCAAACTCTTATGATCCATGTACACCTCGCAATGGTTTCCAATCAGAAAATGTCTCCAAGTCTTCAGTGCATGCACTACGGCTGCTAACTCCAAATCATGCATAGCGTAATTCAACTCATGAAGCTTAAGCTGTCGTGAGGCATATGAAACAACTCTCCCTTCCTGCATCAGCACTGCCCCAAGTCCTCGACGTGAAGCGTCACAATACACCTCATAATCCTTGGTCTGGTCTGGCAAAATCAACACTAGTGAGGTAACCAAACATTTCTTCAACTCCTGAAAACTAGCCTCACATTCCTCCGTCCATATGAACTTGGTATGCTTCTTTAATAACTCCGTCATAGGCTTTGCAATCTTGGAGAAATTCTCAATGAATCTCCGGTAGTATCCTGCGAGTCCAAGAAAACTCCGGATCTCTCCAACCGTGGTTGCTACTTCCCACTTGGTCAAGGCATCAACTTTAGTGGGATCTACTGATATACCTTCTCCGGATATAACGTGTCCGAGGAATCCTACTTCCTTCAACCAAAACTCACATTTGCTGAACTTGGCATACAACTGATGTTCTCTGAGCTTACCAAGTACCAAACATAAATGCTCCTTATGCTCCTCTTCATTTTTCGAGTAAACCAGGATATCATCAATGAACACCACGACGAACTTATCCAAGAACTCCATAAACACTTTGTTCATCATGTTCATAAAATAAGCAGGTGCGTTAGTCAGACCAAATGACATAACGGTATACTCGTACAGCCCATACCTGGTGGTAAAAGCTGTCTTAGGAATATCCTGTTCTCGAATCTTCAACTGGTGGTATCCTGATCGCAAATCGATCTTGGAAAATACCTTAGCTCCTTGCAATTGATCAAACAGATCATTGATCATTGGTAGTGGGTACTTGTTCTTGATGGTTACTTCATTCAATCCTCGATAATCAACAACCATCCTTAACGATCCATCCTTCTTCTCTACTAGAAGTACTGGCAATCCCCAAGGCGAAGAACTTGGGCGAATATATCCCTTATCCAGTAACTCTTTAATCTGCTTCTTAATTTCCACCAAATCCTTTGCAGGCATCCTGTATGGTCTCTTTGATATTGGCCCTGTGCCTGGCGATAGCTCAATCAAAAACTCAATATCTCTATCCGGTGGCATGCCTGGCAACTCTTCTGGAAATACTTCAGGGAAATCCTTCACTACTGGTACTTCCTCCTGCACAACTCCTGTTAAACAATTTACTTGAGTCCCTTTTGGCACATGCCGGGATACATACTTGATCCTTCTCCCTTCTGGGGTAGTAAGCAAAATTGTCTTACTGGCGCAATCGATGTTTCCCCCATACATCGACAGCCAATCCATACCCAGAATTACATCCAATCCTTGTGATTCCAAAATGATTAAATCCGAGGGAAACACATGCCTACCTATAGTCAATGGCACTTGAAAACATCCTTGACTGGCCATATACTCCGCTCCTGGTGAGCTTACTAGCTTAGGTGTTCTAAGAACCTTAGTGGGCAGGTTATACTTATCCACAAATCCCCTTGATATGTATGAATGCGATGCACCAGTATCAAAAAGAATGAGTGCGGTAAATGACTTAACCAAAAACTTACCGATTACGGCATCTGGCTGCTCTTCAACCTCCTCCTCGTTAACGTGGTTCACCTGTCCCCTGTTGAAAGGGTTCGGCTTCTTCCCAGAACTTCCATTGCCATTCTGGCCTTCAGGACATTCATTGGCATAATGTCCGGTCTTCTGACACTTAAAGCAAGTGACTTGGCTCAGGTCCTTCTTGGCTGGGGTTGATGGGTTGGTGCGATTCTGGCCGTTGCTTCCTCCATTGCCATTACCATTCTTGGTGCCATTGTGATTGTGCGAGCTACCTCCTCCATGAGTATGCTGAAAATGTCCTCCCGGTCTAGGGGTAAAACGTGGCCTCTGCTGAGCTCCTGAATTGTACTTCCCTTGTGCATACTTCCTCTTGCGACTTTCAATTAGCTGCTGCTTGCCTTCAATCATAAGAGCACGGTCTACCAACTCCTGGTAGTTGTTGAAGGTTGCTACCATCAACTGCATGCTCAACTCATCATTCAGTCCTTCCAGAAACTTCTCCTGCTTAGCTGCATCTATAGCAACGTCATCTAGGGCATAACGTGCTAATTTACTAAAGTCCTCCACATAGTGGCCAACTGTCCGTCCTCCCTGGCGCAAGTTGCGAAACTCTCGCTTCTTCATGGCCATAGCTCCTGCTGAAACATGGGCAGTATGAAAGGCCTGCTGAAACTGGTCCCATGTGACAGTGTCGACAGGGAAAGTGGC
This sequence comes from Triticum urartu, assembly GCF_003073215.2. Taxonomy (NCBI): domain Eukaryota; kingdom Viridiplantae; phylum Streptophyta; class Magnoliopsida; order Poales; family Poaceae; genus Triticum; species Triticum urartu. The sequence continues at coordinate 322,725,982 of NC_053026.1, forward strand.
TGTGAAATTCTCCCACCATGATGCTGCGGGTCCTTCAAGCTGATGTGCGGCAAACTTCACCTTCTCCGCATCTGTGCATCCTGTTGTGGTCAACTCTCTAGTTGTCTTGCGGAGCCAATCATCTGCTACTATCGGCTCGGTGCTACTAGAAAATACCGGTGGATTCAGCCTAAGAAAACAGGCTAAGTGATCAACAGGTGGTGGTGGTGGGTTGTTGTTGTTGTTCCCCTGATTCTGATTTTGGACAAGCAACTGCATCAATGTGTTCTGTTGCTGGATCAACTGGGTGAGCTCCGGTGGAAAGGTAAATCCGGGGTCACGTCTCGGAGGCATCTGAGGGTTTAGAAAAGATGAGATGTAAGAATAGAGGGGGTCTAAATAGAAAACACTACCCATATGCACATGAGGCAAAAGCAAACAATTCACTTCATTCAATCAAACAAGGGCATACAATCGATCTAACTATCGCAAAAGTGCTCGGACTACTATATTTACATGGTGGACTACTACTACTGATGAGGTGGTCTACTAGAAATATTCTTCGGTTGCAGACTCCATGATATCTGCTCCGGCTTCATCAACATAGTCATCATCGCTATTATCTGGATCCGAATCGGTGTCGTCGATGATGATGTAGTCTTCCGGACGAATCTCCTTGGGTTCTTCGTCTTCATCTACTGGTGTAGGGCCTCCCATAAATATCCCGATCTTCATTGTTAGGTCGGCATTCTTATCCACCAATACTTCAATTTCCTCTTCATAATCTTCACGTGTAGCCTTGAGTTCTTCCTCCAGTTCCTTGATTCTTGTCCTTGCCTTCTTCGGGTCTATCATGTCGGCGCACATCTGGTTCTCCTGTCGTTGAATGTGCTGGTTTAACTCCTGGATAAAAGATGCAATGGATCTATCTCTTCTGGTGCTGATCATCTCCCGGTGTTCATCTCGGCGCCCACAAATCTGGTAGATAGTATCCTTGAGATCCTTGCGGTAGACTTCTCCAATGCATCCCATGGCGATGTGAGATGCCATACTCTTTCCTAGATTCCAAGTTGGTGCATCAAAAGAAAACTCTATGGGCTCAGTGACTGGCATGAACGTCCTTCCTGGAACTTGAACTTGAATCATCCAGCGCTCTTCTTCAGGTAAAGTGGCATTGTAGGTTCCGGTGAAGCTTGGTACTCCTATGTTCAGGTATCTAGTGACTTCCTTCAAGTGACGTCCAAAGGGTGTATCATCATCCGGTTGCGTGAACTTGTTCCTTGCATCCGCCATCCTAAAGAGTAGAAACGATGAGAGGTCAGAAGAGAAGAGAGTGAATAGTGATCTAGGTCTTTATCTTAGTGGTCGTGTCCTACAGTCAGTGTGTGCTCTGATACCATCTCTGTAGCGACCAGACCTCAAACAGTCTGATCTCTGTGCTCCGGTGTCATCCCTGGATCAGTAATGCTGACACCACATAGTACTCGGAGGATTTATAACAGAGTAGCAATCACACACTTATTACATCGAGTGTCTCAATAGAGAACTTATTACAATAAATATGGCTTAAGGCCATCTAATAATGATAACAGCGGAAGGCTTGGAAGATAAGTGAGTCCATCAACTCCAACAGCATCACTGAGTATAGAACCACGACCTAAAAACTCCTTAATCATCGTCTGAAAAGTCTGCAACATTAACGTTGCAGCCCGAAACGGGTCAGCACATGGAATATGCTGGCAATGTAACACATAGAGAGTAATGGAATGAAACAGCTATACTATATGCATGTTTCGCTAGTGGACAGCTCTATGGTTACAGTTTTGCGTAAAGCCAATTTTTCCCTACTGCAAAGGAATAAATTTATTTAACTATCATGGTAGTTGTTAAACATTGAGAATGGTTGACAGCATTCTCAATCCCAATTAAGTATCATCATTAAACAAAACCCAACAAGATTAATTTAGAGTAACATGTTGAGATTCACATGATAATCCAGGTACTAGATACTCAAAACGTCCATAACCGGGGACACGGATAACCATGATTAGTTTATACACTCTGCAGAGGTTTGCGCACTTTTCCCCACAAGACTCGATCGCCTCCGTTTGTTTTCTCGCACTACATGGTGTTTGAGAAGACGGATGACCGAGACATAGTCTTTCAGAAGTGCTAGCACCTTACGATGGATAGACCGTTACACCTACTTTCCCCTACATCTGCTAGTCTACCCTGTAAGAGTTCGCATGACTTAATCAACTACGCCAGAGCCCATAATGGCTTGTGGCTGCACACGGAAGTTTCTAGTATGAATAATCTCATGATCCCTTTGAGCCTGGGTGGCGTTCCCAAAGAAACAGGCAATCCTGGAATACCCAGGTACCTCAATCCACCCAGATGTGTATTTAAGTTTCCACCTTAGATAAACCAATAATTAACAAACTCACATCTGTCATGGATATCACTCACCCAATCCACGTCTACTAGCATAGCATGGCATAATAAGCAAACGTAGAAGTAACTCCCAAAGGTTTGATAATAAACAGGTAATAGGTACTACCTCAACTACTTCCCATCCCACAATTTAATTAGATCCTAATCATGCAATGTTTGAGGATTGGTCTAATGCAATAAAACTGGGTAGTAGGAAAAAGTATGATCAAAGTGTTACTTGCCTTGCGGATGATCCGCGAAACCTAGAGATTCGAAGTAACAGGCGGCGCACTCCGAGTATTCTATCGCAGACAAACAAACAAGCATACAATAATTACTCATCTAATGCACAGGTAAAACTCAAATAAGAGATCTAACCAGAAGGTTCAACTTAAGAACTCCGGTTTGCAAAAAGAATCAAATCGAACGAAGCAACGAAAGTCAAACGGCGAAAGAAAACAACTTCGTTCTACTAATCTGGATCTAAGGCAATTTTTACAGTAGCAAAACTTGTTTAAGTTGGTTAAACGGATAGAGGGTTTTAAGAACAAACTCCAGGCGCTTGAATCGCCTGATTCCGATAAACGAGCGAAAATTTATACTAAAACGAAAATCGGATCAGAAATCACGATCAGAAAAATTGCAGATTTAATCCAAGAAAAAGAAAAAAAACGACGAACGCTCGCTAAAAAAACCGGAAAAACCGATCTATTTAAAAAACCGAAACTAAAAAAACCGGCGAAAACCGATTGGTTTTTTTACAAAAAAACCAGCGGCGCAGAAATCGAGGCGCACCTCGAGCGGCGTGCGACGGCAGCGGGCGGCGGCTCCGGCGGCGGCGGGCGGCGGCGGCGGCGGGGCGGCGTGGGGCTCAAGGCGGCTTGGGGCTGGGGCTAGGGTTTGGCTTCGGCTGGGCCTCCCCCCGGCTTTGAAAGCCTAGTCGGGCCAGAGTCCGGGTCGGACACGTCCCGTTAGGTCGGTTCGTTTTTTTTATAATTACGCGCAGAAGAAAAATAAAAAGAAATACTAAACGGACTCCAAAAATCCCGAAATAAATTTTCTCGGGCTTCTAAAATCAAGCCGCACAAGGTGAACATTTATTTGGGGCCTAAATGCAATTTTGAGAAACGCACATTTTTCCTAAATTCAAATAAAATAATGAAAAACTCTGAAATAAAATCTTATTTGATTTTATTATTAAATCCTCAATATTTCTTTATTTTGGGAAAGTCATTTTATTCCCTCTCTCATATTTTTGTAATAGAAATATTTGATGATAAAATAATAAAAATCAAATGATCCTATTCTCAAAATTTGAGAAAACTCAAATATGAAAATAAAGAATTTCCCAACTCTCTCCGTGGGTCCTTGAGCTGCGTAGAAATTCCTAGGATCAAACCAAAAGCAAAATAAAATATGATATGCAATGATGATCTAATGTATAACATTCCAGATTGAAAATTTGGGATGTTACAAAGAAGCAATGGTGGGCCCAGATTCCAACAAATGGCTTGAAGCCATGCAATCCGAGATAGGATCCATGTATGAAAACAAAGTATGAACTTTGACAGACTTGCCCGATGATCGGCGAGCGATAGAGAATAAATGGATCTTTAAGAAGAAGACGGACGCGGATGGTAATGTTACCATCTATAAGGCTCGACTTGTCGCTAAGGGTTATCGACAAGTTCAAGGGGTTGACTACGATGAGACTTTCTCACCCGTAGCGAAGCTGAAGTCTGTCCGAATCATGTTAGCAATTGCCGCATACTATGATTATGAGATATGACAAATGGACGTGAAAACGGCATTCCTTAACGGCTTTCTTAAGGAAGAATTGTATATGATGCAGCCGGAAGGTTTTGTCGATCCTAAGAATGCTAACAAGGTATGCAAGCTCCAGTGCTCCATCTATGGGCTGGTGCAAGCATCTCGGAGTTGGAACATTCGCTTTAATGAAATGATCAAAGCGTTTGGGTTTATGCAGACTTATGGAGAAGCCTGCGTTTACAAGAAAGTGAGTGGGAGCTCTGTAGCATTTCTCATATTATATGTGGATGACATACTTTTGATGGGAAATGATATAGAACTTTTGGACAGTATTAAGGCCTACTTGAATAAGTGTTTTTCAATGAAGGACCTTGGAGAAGCTGCTTACATATTAGGCATCAAGATTTATAGAGATAGATCGAGACGCCTCATAGGTCTTTCACAAAGCACATACCTTGATAAGATATTGAAGAAGTTCAATATGGATCAGTCCAAGAAGGGGTTCTTGCCTATGTTGCAAGGTGTGAAATTGAGCTCAGCTCAATGTCCGACCACGGCAGAAGATAGAGAAAAGATGAGTGTCGTCCCCTATGCCTCAGCCATAGGGTCTATCATGTATGCCATGCTGTGTACCAGACCTGATGTAAACATTGCCGTAAGTTTGGTAGGAAGGTACCAAAGTAATCCCGGCATGGAACACTGGACAGCGGTCAAGAACATCCTGAAGTACCTGAAAAGGACTAAGGATATGTTTCTCGTATATGGAGGTGACGAGGAGCTCGTCGTAAAGGGTTACGTCGATGCTAGCTTCGACACAGATTTGGATGACTCTAAGTCACAAACCGGATACGTGTATATTTTGAATGGTGGGGCAGTAAGCTGGTGTAGTTGCAAGCAAAGCGCCGTGGCGGGATCTACATGTGAAGTGAAGTACATGGCAGCCTCGGAGGCAGCGCATGAAGCAATATGGATGAAGGAGTTCATCACCGACCTAGGAGTCATAGCCAATGCGTCGGGGCCGATCACTCTCTTCTGTGACAACACTGGAGCTATTGCCCTTGCCAAGGAGCCCAGGTTTCACAAGAAGGCCAGGCACATCAAGCGTCGCTTCAACTCCATTCGTGAAAATGTTCAAGATGGAGACATAGATATTTGCAAAGTACATACGGATCTGAATGTCGCAGATCCGTTGACTAAACCTCTTCCGCGAGCAAAACATGATCAACACCAGGACTCTATGGGTGTTCGATTCATCACAATGTAACTAGATTATTGACTCTAGTGCAAGTGGGAGACTGTTGGAAATATGCCCTAGAGGCAATAATAAAATGATTATTATTATATTTCCTTGTTCATGATAATTTTCTATTGTTCATGATAATTTTCTATTATTCACGCTATAGTTGTGTTATCCGGAAATCATAATACATGTGTGAATACATAGACCATAACATGTACCTAGTGAGCCTCTAGTTAACTAGCTTGTTGATCAACAGATAGTCATGGTTTCCTGACTATGGACATTGGATGTCATTGATAACGGGATCACATCATTAGGAGAATGATGTGATGGACAAGACCCAATCCTAAGCATAGCACAAGATCGTGTAGTTCGTTTGCTAGAGCTTTTCCAATGTCAAGTATCATTTCCTTAGACCATGAGATTGTGTAACTCCCGGATGCCATAGGAGTGCTTTGGGTGTACCAAACATCACAACGTAACTGGGTGACTATAAAGGTATACTACAGGTATCCCCGAAAGTATCTGTTGGGTTGACACGGATCGAGACTGGGATTTGTCACTCCGTATGATGGAGAGGTATCTCTGGGCCCACTCGGTAATGCATCATCATAATGAGCTCAATGTGACCAAGTGTTTGGTCACGGGATCATGCATTACGGTACGAGTAAAGTGACTTGCCAGTAACGAGATTGAACGAGGTATTGGGATACCGATGATTGAATCTCGGGCAAGTAACGAACCGATTGACAAAGGGAATTGTATACGGGATTACTTGAATCCTCAACATCGTGGTTCATCCCAATGAGATCATCGAGGAGCATGTGGGAGCCAACATGGGTATCCAGATCCCGCTGTTGGTTATTGACCGGAGAGTCGTCTCGGTCATGTCTGCGTGTCTCTCAAACCCGTAGGGTCTACACACTTAAGGTTTGGTGACGCTAGGGTTGTAGAGATATTAGTATGAGGTAACCCGAAAGTTGTTCGGAGTCCCGTATGAGATCCCGGACGTCACGAGGAGTTCCGGAATGGTCCGGAGGTGAAGAATTGTATATAGGAAGTCCAGTTTCGGCCACCGGGAAAGTTTCGGGGGTCACCGGTATTGTACCGGGACCACCGGAAGGGTCCCGGGGGGTCCACCGGGTGGGGCCACCTATCTCGGAGGGCCCCATGGGATGAAGTGGGAGGGGTACCAGCCCCTGGTGGGCTGGTGCGCCCCCCATGGGCCTCCCCCTGCGCCTAGGGTTGGAAACCCTAGGGGTGGGGGTGCCCCACCTGACTTGGGGGGCAAGTCCCCCTTGGCCGTCGCCCCCCTTGGATATGGGATCTCCCAGGGCCGGCGCCCCCCTAGGGGCCCTATATATAGTGGGGGGAGGGAGGTCAGCCGCACCCACGTCCCTGGCGCCTCCCTCTCCCCTCGTAACACCTCTCCCTCTCGTTGGAGCTTGGCGAAGCCCTGCCGAGATCACCGCTACTTCCACCACCACGCCGTCGTGCTGCTGGATCTCCATCAACCTCTCCTTACCCTTGGTGGATCAAGAAGGAGGAGACGTCTTCCCCAACCGTACTGTGTTGAACGCGGAGGTGTTGTCCGTTCGGCGCTCGGTCATCGGTGATTTGGATCACGACGAGTACGACTCCATCAACCCCGTTCTCTTGAACGCTTCCGCTCGCGATCTACAAGGGTATGTAGATGCACTCCCCTCTCCCTCCTTGCTAGATGACTCCATAGATTGATCTTGGTGATGTGTAGAATATTTTAACATTCTGCTACGTTCCCCAAAAAATATGACAATAATGGTATCTCGCTAGCCCTTTCTGAGACCACAAAACATAAATCCAGAGCACCTCCGAAGTTCAAGTAGCGACTAAACTTTGTAATTCATGGTAGAAAAGATCCAGTCATGATGCACCCAACATTAGCTATACACAATACATGAATCATGACCGTTGTGCTATACTCAGTTTCTGGCGCTTGTTTATAGAAGGTGATTACACAACATAAAAGTAAATAGAAAGTCCCTTCGCAGAGGGAAGCAGTTATTTGCAGAGGTGCCAGAGTTTAGTTTTTAAAACAGAGATAAATGATATTTTGAGACATGCACCCTTCTCATTCACTTCACGACCATCAGTTATCAACATCTTCCATGCTAGGCATGCTAGTGGCGGTTCCCAAGCGGAAAGTAAAGGTTTTGACTCCATTGGAAGTTTTTGTTTAATTATTCAAGAGATGAACTATTTTTGTATTTTGTAGTTTGGGACTGGGCATCCCTATTACCGCCCATTTCCTTGCGCGATGGCGAGTGAATAAACACTCGACCTGAGGATAACATGCTTAGCACGGAAGATATCGACAACCTCCTGTCATTCAATGAACGATCCAGGCACACAAAACGAATAATTTTTAGAAGTTTTTAGAGGTGGCACATGCAAATTTACTTAGGACGGCAGGGTAATATCGTATATAGGTAGGTATGGTGGACTCATCTGGAATAACTTTGGATTCAAGGTTTTTGATGCACAAACAGAATTCTCACTTAGTACAGGCGAAGGCTAGCAATTTAAGATTGGGAAGCGGCCAGCTAGAGAGCAACAACGATCATAACCAGGCATTATGCATAAGTAACATTGGACACTAGCATGAGTAGGATATGAGCACCATGAACATAAATATTATAGAGGCTATGTTGGATTTGATTCAACTACATGCATGAACATGTACCAAGTCAAGCCACTCGAACATTCAGAGGAGGATACCATATCATCATACTACATCACAATCATTTTATCGCTATGTTGATATCCAAGATAAATCATTATCTGGCATGAGAAACTATACTCTCTAATTGTCATTGCAAACATGTTTAATCATAACAGGCTGAATCATGGGCACTAGGTTAAACATATTTACACAGACAAAACAAGTCGAGTTCATACCAGTTTCTCCTTGCCACGGCCAGCTCATCGAATATCGTCATTATTGCCTTTCACTTGCACGACCGAATGATATGAAAATAATAATAGTGCAAGAGTGCCATGGACTAAGCTGGAATCTGCAAACATTTTATTCAACAGGAGAAGATAAGGTAAAATGGGCTCTTATTAGTTCAACAGTTATTCATATGAGAGCCACTCAACACTTTCATCATGGTCTTCTCCTTAGTACAACTCGAATAAAAGAAAAGAAATTCAGAGAAACACACTGAAATATTTTTGGAGTTTTTGGTTTTCTTCAACAAGCAAACAAAAACGAGAAAAACTATTTACATGGGAAAGCTTCCAACAAGCAAAATAAGAACAAGGAAATCTTTTTGGATTTTCTTTTTAGTACTACTACTAAGCATGCATAGAAAGTAAACTACTACAACTAATTTTTTTTGGTTTTTCTAAAGTTTTTCAAACACACAAGAAGCAAGCAAAAAAAATCTAAGCATCGATGATACAATGAAAAAGTGTGAACACCGACAGATAGAATGATATGTGAGCATGAATATAATGTCGGTGAGAAACACGTACTCCCCCAAGCTTAGGCTTTTGGCCTAAGTTAGTAATCAATAAGTGGCCTGGAGGGTAGTAGTCGGCATGGTAGCTCATGGAGGCTCTCGGTGTGGAGGCCTCAGCACGTCGTGCCGCCAATACTGCTGCGTTGTGAGCTCGGGCCTCGCTCTCAAGAAAAAAATATCTTTCCTTGTTGTGATAATCAAAGAGAGCAGGCGCGGGCAAATATGTGTCCACTACATGTGATTGGTTAAACAACAAATTATAAGTGAAGTTATTAGCCCTTCCCTTGAGAATCTTGTCCTCCTTTAATGCACCAAAATCTAAATATCGAGTGTGTAGGATAGGGTCAAAGGGCAAAGGTGAAACACCCAGTCCTCATGCTAAACGTGTGGCATAAATTCCACCATAGAATCAGCCACTTTTGGCGTTATGCTGAAGTCTACATGCAACAATCGCTCCAAGGTTATAATTCCTTACACCACTAAGAGCGGTGTGAATGAGGCTCAAGTCTGGCAAACAAAGTATGTTGCAGTCTTGCTTGCCTACTATGAATTTCCCATTAAATAATGTGAAATACTGGATTGCGGGAAAGTGAACACTTTTTATTCTTCCTTGTCTCACTCCTCTATTTTCGCCGTAACAAAGGCTAGTCAAGAAGGTCTCATACTCAGCCTTTGCTGGCTCATCAAGCGAACCCCAAAATGGAAGTTTGCAATGGTAAGCAAAATTTTCTAGTGGTAGTAAATGATTCATCATAAAGCATAAACGACACCCTAGACTCACGTGGAAAATATTTAAATCCTTTGACAAATGATTCAGTGAGAAGATGGCACTGTTCACACTTATCTGAGAGGTAGGGACCGAGACCGGCATTGTGAACATATTGCTCAAATTCCTCCTTGATGCCCACCTGCATCATATACTCATCGCAAGGCCATAAGCATGTTTTGGTGGCAGCATCTCGCATGGAACTTTCACTTGGTTCAATGTAAGACTGGTGGGCAGAACTGTCACTAGAGGATTCCCCCGAGGATCGTCTCCTCGAAGAACTCCTTCCAAATAGGTTCATCAAGTCCGCGTACAATTTTTCTGAAAATAAAAAATTTTGGAGTGACAAAAATTTGTCAACAAAACTTTGTAAGATTGATAGCAACTACTAATGGGGATACATAGAGGCCATAGCAAGCATTCAAACGACTTAGAACACTAACAATTCAACATGCAAGCACATCTACAACAGCACCAAGAGTAGCTAATTATTCAAAGTATAAACCACTAAAACAAAAACTAATTGGACAAATGGTGGAGTCACATGCCAAGCAACAATTTCCCGAAACAGTTTTGGAAATGGAGCTTCGAGCAAAGAGATCGAAAATGGCAGCAAAATGAGCAAGAACACGGGAGAGAGAGCAAGAGTGGTTTTTTTCTGGAGGTAGGTGACAATGTGGGCTAAAGAGATAAGTGAGGGGGCCCAAGTGGGGACCACAACCCCCCCCCCCCCAGGGCGCGCCAGGGGGTGCTGGCACGCCCAAGTGGGTTGTGCCCACTTGGTGCACCCCCTCTGATTATTTTTGCACCAAAATTCTTAAATATTCAGAAAAAAATCATATAAAATTTTCAGGGCATTCTAAAAACTTTTATTTCTGGGTCATTTTTATTGCATGGAAAATTCAGAAAACAGACAAAACATGGCATTTTATTTTATTTAACTAACAAAAACAGACAATAAAAAGTAGGGACAGAAAGTAGTGCTTACTAAATTCATCAACTTCATACCGTTCAAAAATGATTCATTAATAAGGTTGATCACACCTTATTAACAACCACTTTCGATTAGCATGAAACCGAAGAACTTTCATAAATCACTAAGTTACCTCAATGGGGATATGCATTTGCCTAACAATAAGCATTTCATATTTCATTTTGACAGTAGGTAGAGGTATTTGAAAACTTCCAATAGTGATTGACATTTTTCAATAACATTAATACCATTCACTTGGAATTGCTTCTTCGAAAAGTGAACCATATGCTCATTACCATTGATATGAAAAGTGATCTTGCTTTTATTGCAATCGATAACAGCCCCTGCAGTATTCAAGAAGGGTCTACCAAGTATAATCGACATGTTGTCGTCCTCGGGCATCTCAAGTATAACAAAGTCAGTCAAAATAGTAACATTAGCAATAACAACGGGCACATCCTCACAGATACCGATAGGTATGGCAGTTGATTGTCAGCTATTTGCAAAGAAATTTCAGTAGGTGTGAGTTTATTCAAGTCAAGTCTTTTATATAAAGAGAAAGGCATAACACTAAAATGAGATCCTAAATCACACAAAGCAGATTTCACATAATTCTTTTTGATGGAGCAAGGTATAGTTGGTATTCCCGGATCTCCAAGTTTTTTAGGTACTCCATCTTTAAAAGTATAATTAGCAAGCATAGTGGAGATTTCAGCTTCCAGTATTTTTCTCTTATTTGTGATGATGTCTTTCATATACTTTGCATAAGGAGGCATTTTCAAGAAATCAGTCAAGCGAGTACGCAAAAAGACTGGCCTCAGCATTTCAGCAAAGCGTTCAAATGCTTCATCATCATTCTTTTTAGTTTACTTAGGTGGAAAAGGCATAGGTTTTTGAACCCACGGTTCTCTTTCTTTACTGTGTTTCCTAGCCACAAAGTCTCTTTTATCATATTCTTTTATTCTTAGGTTGTGGGTTATGAAGATCAACAGGTGGTTCTATCTCAACATCATTATCTGGTTCTTTATCATTGGTTGGTTGAGAGTCTTCATGAACCTCATCATTATCTTTTTCATTAGGTGAGTGTTCATTACCAGATTGAGTTTCAGCATCAGAGATAGAAATTTCATTTTCATTATCAGGAGGTTTCTCTATTTCAGGTCCACTAGAAGTGTGCAAAGTCCTATCATTTCTCTCTTTCTTTATAGAAGGACTAGGTGCACTAGTGTTAGCTCTTTGTGAATCTTGTTCAATTCTTTGGTGTCCCTTAGGATAAAGTGGTTCCTGAGTCATTTTACCTCCTCTAGTTGCAACTCTAATAGCAAAGTCATGCATATTATGATTCATTTCATCTAGCAATTCTCTTTGATATTTAGCAACTTGTTCTACTTGAGTTTGAACCATAAATGCATGTTTTCCAACACCTCTAACATCATTTGAGATTCTAAATAACAAGTCACTCAAGCGAGCAATCATATCAGAAATATATTTCAGTTGTGTCATAACATTTGCATTGAAGTGATCTTGTTTCCTAATGTAGTTTTCAAACTCATAAAGGCATTGACTATGATGCATAGTGTGAGGATTATCATTATCATTAAACTTCATAAGAGAATTTACCTCTACAACCTTAGGCATTGGTGGTGTATTAAGCCCATGTATTTCTTCTATAGGAGGTAAATTTTTAACATCCTCAGCTTTAATACCTTTTTCCTTCATAGATTTGTTTGCCTCTTGCATATCTTCAGGACTGAGATATAATATACCCCTCTTCTTCGGAGTGGGTTTAGGCGGTGGTTTAGGAATAGTCCAATCATCATAATTTTTCAATATGTTATTCAATAATTCTTCAGCTTGTCCAACAGTTTGTTCCCTGAAAACACAACCAACACAACTATCTAGGAAGTCCCTAGAAGCATCGGTTAGTCGATAATAGAAGATATCAAGTATTTCATTTTTCTTAAGAGGATGATCAGGCAAAGCATTAAGTAACTGGCAAAGCCTCCCCCAAGCTTGTGGGAGACTCTCTTCTTTAGTTTGCACAAAGTTAAATATTTCCAGTAAGGCAGCTTATTTCATATGAGCAGGAAAATATTTTTTAGAGAAGTAATAAACCATATCCCTGTAACATCCCAAAATTCTAAATTTTGGAATGTTATATTAAATAAATAATTGTGATTGTTTGTTTGATTTTTGTGTGATTGATTGTGTGAAACTGAGTGGAAATTGAAACTTTTTGAAAGTTGAATGAGAGGGAATAAAAGGACTTTCCCAAAACTTTCATCTTGCATTTTGATCTCGAAGAATTCAAATTCATTTCATCACAAGATCCTAGAGTGAAGATAATATGACTTCTTCCATTTAAAGAAATGAAAAGGGGTTTGAAAATGATTTGAATTCCATTTAAAATATTTCAACTTAGAAACTTTAAGCAACTCAATGAGTTCATGAGGGAAGATAAAATGACTTCTTCATAATTGAAGAAAGAGAGTTGGAAGTTTCAAAGAAATAAATTGGAAGTCACTTTGAAGTTATTTGAAACTCATTTTCCATTCGAAGTTGTTTGAAATTCCAAATTCAAATCCTCTTGGGAGTTATTAGTTTTATATTCAAATTATTTTTCTCCTAAAAATAAATAAATGGAAATAAGGGTAAAATGATTCTCTTCAATAGAAAATTAGGAGAAAATAATTTTGAAATCATTTTGCTATTTTAAAAATGATTTTTATTGATTTTAAATGCAATAGTAGCACTGTTTGACTTTTATGAATTTTTATGGAATTTATTTGAACTTTAGAAATAGTTCATCTTATTGCTTCTTTTTTTCTGAACATTTTGGTATATAATATGCCTATCTAATATTTTTTTTCTTATTTTCCTTTGTTGCAGTTTTCTGTTTTGTTTGTTTTTTTAAAAGAAAAAAAATCACCCAGGCGCCACCTAGACCGAAACAGGTTTCAGCCCAGGGGCAAACCATGTGGCCCAGCCGGCCATTAAGGCCCACGGCCTGCTCCCGTGCCCGAAGCGCCTTCCCGTCGCTCGCCCGCTCGCCTCTCCCTCTCGCTCGCACGCAGCGCCCGCTGCAGGAGGGCCCCACCCCGTCGTCCCCAACCTCCCGCCTCTCCTGCTCGGGGTAGAGCACGAGCCCGCCACCTGCAACCACCGCACCTCGCCTTCAGGGATAAGGCTTATCCTGCCACCCCGAGCACCCCTCTCCGCGCCTATAAAAGCCTCGGAGCCCCCTCTCTCCATCCTGCCCACTTGCTCGTCCTCTCACCGCTCCTATGTGTCGCCATCATCGAGTGCATCTCGCCGGAGCCGAGCTCCTCACCGGACGAATTCGTCGCCGGTGAACCCTTTCGATCCCTATCTCCGTGCTCATCCGGACTCCCGTGCTCCTCCGCATCTTTGTGACGTTTTTCTTGTCGCCTAGGTCGCCCGGAGAAGCCGCCCCGACGACGCATGCCCTCGCCGGAGCACCGGAGCCGCCGCCCTTCCTCCGCCCGCCTGGACGCTGCCGACGCCCTGCACCACCACTCCGTGGATGCCCTCGACACGCTGAACCCCGCCGCCTCCTTCCCTGCCGCCGAGGACCGCCGCAGCCGCCGCCCCACCGATGGAGAGCCCCGCCGGAGCACGGAGCTCCGTCGTCCTCGCACCGCCCATCCGGACGCCCCGAGGATCCTCGCCACCACCACCGCGACGCCCGCGCCACGCCGCACCCCTCTGTCCACTTCGCCGCCGTCGAAGCCCGCCAGAACCGCCGCCCCGTCGACGCTGAGGTGCTGGCCAACGCCAGCGCCGCTGCAGTTGCCCTCTGTGAGCCGCCCCGCCTCCTCATTCTTTTCTAATCTAGGTTTTTTTTGAACCGTTACATGAAAAACAAAACCGCCGGTTTTATTTTTAAATCGGTCTGTTCACTTAATTAGTTTAGCCGCGGTTAACCCTGGTTTTTATTTAAAAAAAACACCGGTCGGTTTTTGTTAGTTAGTCGCGCGTTAGCGTTTTTATTAAATGTCGGCCATTCGCCGTATAGCTTCTACAGCGAACGCTGCCAAGCCACCCGCAAGCCGCCACGTGGCTAAGGGCCTGGTTGCAGTTATTTTTCTTTCTGTTTAGTCCCTAGGAATTGCGGATTGGTCCCTGAACTTTAGTTAGCCACAACTTTTTAACCGTAACTCCAAATTCGATGAAACCAGCAGTAAATTATTCGTCATGATTAGATCTATCCAGTAGCATCATGTTTGTAAACTTTTTCCAAATTCAAATTTGAAAATTATTCAGATTTGAATTCAAACTTCAACTGGCCATATCTCCTAAACCGTAGCTCCGATTGATGTGATTCTTTTTGCACCGTGTCACCGTAGCCAAACCCTACCACTTGGACCATTGTCACATATTTTCACACACCTAGGATCTGTCCATGATAGTTTTATTACTATGCCACGTATGCACTTTAGTACACATCACATCTTTGCACCCTATGTCACATGTTGTTTTGCACTTAGGATATTTCCATGCTAGTTAAGTGTGTTGAATGTTCATTTGGTTTTTCCAAGACTTTTTGCTTTGCATGTTCTTCTTGGTTCTGAAATGATTGCTTATGTGAGTGCAATGTTTGACTTTATAGATTTTCATCGGAGAGTGACGAATAGTTCCATTAAGTAAATTTCTGATAGTGATATTATCTTCATCAACTATTACCAGGAAAGTTCACATTTGACCATTCCTTCAATTACCTATGTTTTTATTATGCACTTAGTCCTTTGAGGTAGGATTGCATGGTAAGATTTATTGTTGCCAGATGGCTATGCCGTTACCTAGTAGTTCATTTGAGGTAGGTCTGATCTATACATCCTTGTCACCACCGTGTAAGTTTATTTTTGCCTTGCTAAATATAGACGTGGTTTGGGAAGCGAACATGGTGAGACATGAGTGACAAAGTAGTAATCAGGACCAAGACTTGTAAATGAACTACTTGGGCGGTATTTTGGTTTGAATGGTGGCGAAGTACAGTGGGAGCATGCATGGTTAATCCATGGTGGTGCACCACTAGTGGTCGGCCGCCCGGGCTCAAAGAGATCAATCGTATTCTCATGTCTAGAAGCTTACGTGTGCAGCCACAAGCCAATATGGGCTCTGGCTTAGTTGAGTAGTTAGTGTGACCCCTTCTGGGATGGGCTAGCAGATGTAGAATGATGTAGGTGTACCGGCCTATCTGTGGGTTAAGGGGGAACATTTTTGAAAGACTATGTCTCGGTCATCCTGTTCTCAAACGCCAGGCAGTGCAAGAACTTCAAGGGAGGCGATCGAGTCTTGTGGGGAAAAGTGCGCAAACCTCTGCAGAGTGTTAAAACCTAATCGATTAGCCGTGTCCCCGGTTACGGACAACTTGAGCATCTAGTAGTGGAAAATACTGGGAGATCTCATCACTCTTAATTAAATAGTTGGGTTTTGAATGAAACTTTGGGAATGGATTGAGTTGGGTTTACCAACTCATCCTATGCTATACAGTAGTGGTAGAATAATATCTTTTATTCTAGGGAAAAACTAGCTTTATGCAAAAACTAAACTTAGAGCTTTCCACCAGCCAAATTGCATGTACAAATAGGTTCATTATTCTTATGATGTGACTTGCCAGTACATTCAATGTACTGACCTATAGGGCTGCAACGTCTTATGTTGCAGGGATTTTTCTACGACGGTAAGAGTTACGTTGTAGGGTTACGGTCTACACTCAACTTGCCGTTGGCGTTGATGGACTCCACACCCTTATGTTTGTTTCCGCTGAGACTTATGAGGTATATATCAGTTTTACGTTATTTATACATGTGATTGCACTTTGATATATACATTGATGTACTGTGTTGCCAGCATACCGATCTAGGGATGGAACAGATACACAGAGGCTTGACTGTTTGAGGTCGGGTCGCTACAATCCCTGGGACTATGCACACAACCAGGAGCAAGAGTATTGTACCAAGCTTTAGCATCACCCTTTAATGAGAAAGGAAATAATTTTAGAATAAAATAATAACGAGTTTTCTCATCATGTGTAAAAGGGTGGCTATGTCATTCAACTTAGTAAGATGTGCCACAAAAATTTCAGTTTCATAACCATGGAAAGAATCAAAGTCAACCGAAGTATTTAACTCTGGGTCGACAGAGAATTCATAATCCTTATCATCAATAAGATAGGTGAAGTTGCAAACTTAGGATCACATTTCATTCTAGCATTCAAAGATTTTTCTTTATACTTGTGTAGTAATTTCTCTAGATCATCTCTATCATTGCAAGCAAGAATATCTCTAGTTGCTTGTTCACTCATAACATAACCTTTTGGTATCTTAGGCAATTCATATCTAGGAAGGCTAGTTCTTGCAGGTGTTTCAAGAGTTTCAGTTTCAAGCTCATCATCAGATTCAACAACATCATGTTGTATAACTCTAGCAATTTGTTTATCAAAAATTTACCAAGTGGCACATCATCATTATCAAGCAAGGTACTAGCATCATCATAAGCATCATTCATAGTAGAAGTAGCATCATCAATAACTTAACTTGCGACATATAGGATTAATAGCATGTTGTGGTGTTGCAAGCTTACTCATAACAGAAGGTGAATCTAAAGCAGAACTGGATGGCAGTTCCTTACCTCCCCTCGTCTTAGAGGTATAAATCTTAGTCTTTGGATCCTTCAGATTCTTCATAGTGATAATATGATAATAATCCCAAGTGACTCAACAAATATTGCTATGCTCCCCGGCAACGGCGCCAGAAAAAGGTCTTGATAACCCACAAGTATAGGGGATCGCAACAGTTTTCAAGGGTAGAGTATTCAACCCAAATTTGTAGATTCGACACAAGGGGAGCCAAAGAATATTTGAAGGTATTAGTAGCTGAGTTGTCAATTCAACCATGCCTAGAGATTAATTATCTGCAGCAATATGATCAGTAGCAAAGTAGTTTGATAGTTTTGATAGTAGTGACAGTAGCAACAATAACAGGAATAGTGATAGCAGTAATTTGTAGCAAGTGTAACAGTGATGATATCAGTAGTAACTTAGCAGAAACAATAAGGATAAATTCATAGGCATTGGATCGGTGACTTGTTGGATGATATTCATCATGTGACAGTTATAACCTATGGCGATACTGCACTAGCTCCAGTTCATCGATATAATGTGGGCATGTATTCCGTAAATAGTCATACGTGCTTTATTAAAAGAACTTGCATGCCATCTTTTGTCCTACCCTCCCGTGGCAGCGGGGTCCATATTGGAAACTAAGGGATATTAAAGCCTCCTTTTAAAAGAGAACTGGAACAAAGCATTAACACATAGTGAATACATGAACTCCTCAAACTACGGTCATCACCGGGTGTGGGCCCGGTTGTTGTCACTCCGGGGTTGCTGGATCATAACCGTAGTAGGTGACTATAACTTGCAAGATTGGATCTAAAACATGGATATAATGATGAATTCATAAACAGTTCAGATCTAAAATCATGGCACCCAGGCCCAAAGTGACAAGCATTAAGCATAGCAAAGTCATAGCAATATCAATCTAAGAACATAGCGGTTACTAGGAATCGGGACCTAACAAAATTAATTTGATTACATGATGAATATCATCCAACTCCTCACCGACCAACGAGCCTACGAAGGAATTACTCACACCCGGTGGGGAGCATCATGGAATTGCCGATGCAGAAGGGTTGGTGATGACGAAGAACGAAGATCCCCCTCTCCGGAGCCCCAAACGGACTCTAGATCTGCCCTCCTGAGGAAGAACAGGGCCTGGCGGCGGCTCCGTCTCCTGGATCATGATAATTCTTTCTCCTTGATTTTTTCTGGAAATATGTGAATTTATAGTATTAGGGGGGTCGTTAGCGGGGCCACCAGATGGGTATAACCCACCTAGGCACGCCAGGAGAGGGGCGCGCCTTGGTGGGTTGTGCCCACCCAGGGGCCCCTCTCCGGTGGGTCTTGGCTCCAGAAATTCTTATTATTGGTATGAAAAATCCTCAAAAAGTTTGTTCCATTCTGAGAACTTCTATTTCTGCACAAAAACAACACCATGGTAGTTCTGCTAAAAATAGCATCAGTGCTGGGTTAGTTTCATTCAAATCATGCAAATTAGAGTCCAAAACAAGAGGAAAGGCATGAGCAAAAGCAGACGCGTTGGAGACGTATCAGATACTAGGATGTGATCCAGAATGGATCACGTTGGGTCAGCTTGCCTATTGGTCCAGGTGAATCTGGCACCAGTCCGTTCCAACTCGCTGAGCCCTAGATCTGCAATACAGTCGTTGAACATCTGCATGCGGGGGAGGTTCACCAGGGCATTATTCTTGCCATCGGGGGATCGCAGGAGATTGAAGTCCCCACAGACTACTATGGGCAGCTGAGCTGCCGTGGCCTTCCTTCGAAGCTCGTCAAGGAAGGTCGCCGAGCGGCGGTGATCGGCAGGGCCATAGGCAATCACAATCTCCCACTTGAAGTTGAGCGATCGCTCAAACACTTCCATACTAATGAAGAACTCCCCCCTGTCCATGCCGCCCACCTCAAAGGTGTCATCCTTTACCCCTAAAAGGATGCCACCCGAATGGCCGGTGCTCCCACTAGAAGGGAGCCAGTGCCAGGCAAACAAGTGAGAGCTTAGGCGTTCAAGCTCTTGGAGGGAGAAGTCCGTTCGCATGGTTTCTTGGATGGCTACGGTGTCAATGTGCTCGTCACGCATGTACTTGACTAACTGGCGATGTCGGACGCCTTGGCCGAAGTCGTGGATGTTCCAAAAAAGGGTTCGCATCAAGGCGCCATTGGGGGGCTGCTTGACCCCAGGACGGTGGAGGCGCTGCGGGCCCTGAGAGAAGCAGTGCGGGAGCGAGTGCGGTCGCGGATTTCCCCGTCTAGCACCCCTGCGGGAGGCTGGGGTGCCGACGTACGTAGGAGTCGAGTCCAGGTCTCGGCAAGTTTCCCGTCAAGGATCTCGCGGGCCTGAATTGGCGCAATCTGCTCTAAGGGGGGTAATTCTCCCCTGAAAATGATGGACGAGTCTGCTGCCACCTTGGCAAGGTGGCCGAGCAGAACAGCCTCAAGTGCAGAAAACGAACAACTGGAAGAACTATATTGAATGTCGGTCGCACCTGGCTCGATGTTCCGGGCCACGGCCCAGAGCTCAGCACGCTCGGGGATGGACGGCGCTGGGAAGCCGGATGGGCGGTCGGCATCGAGACGGGCACTACGGCGGGATGCAGTCACCGGAGTCGGCGAGGCCCGGGTCCGTTGGGCGTACGACACCGTCCGAGGCGGGTGGGAGGCGACGAGGGTGACCACATCATCGGTGGTCCCCAGGAGCAGCCGAGTCAGAGAAGCTGGCGCAGGAGTCTCCAGCGGGGCACCAGACCCCGGCCGAGCGAGGGAGGGCGGGTCCGGGGCCGGCGAGTGGTACGTCTCCCACGTATCTATAATTTATGAAGTATTCATGCCATGTTTACAACAATTTTATATGGTTTTGGTATGATTTTCATGGAACTAACCCGGACTACTGTTTTCAGCAGAACTACCGTGGTGTTGTTTTTTATGCAGAAATGAAAGTTCTCCAAATGAGATGAAACTTTTTGACGATTTTTTTGGAACAAAAGAGACCCCCAAACTTCGTGGGATGGCCAGAAGAGCAATGAGGAGGGCACAACCCACCAAGGCATGCCTGGTGAGCCAGGCTCGCCCCGGTGGGTTGTGCTCACCTCGAGGCCCATCTTCCCGTGAAACCGACGCCAAAAAATCCTATAAATAGAGAAACCATCATAAGTAACCCTAGATCAAAAGTTCCACTGCCGCAAGGCTCTATAGCCATGAGAAACCAATATAGACCCTGTTTCGGCACTCCGCCGGAGGGGGAAATCATCATTGGTGGCCATCTTCATCATCCCGACGGCCACCACGGTGAGGAGGGAGTAGTCCACCCTCAAGGCTGAGGGTTTGTGCCACTAGCTATCTGTTTAATCTCTCTCTCTCTCTTGTTCTTGAGATGTCATGATCTTGATGTATCGCAGGCTTTGTCAATATAGTCAGATCATATGGTGTTTTCCCCTCTCTATCTTGTTGTGATGAATTAAGTTTTTCCCTTTGAGATTTTGTTGTTATCGGATTGAATACTTTTATGGATTTGAGAGCACTTGATGTATGTCTTGCTATGAATACCCATGGTGACAATGGGGTATCATATTGATTCACTTGATATGTTTTTTGGCACTCAACTCACGGATTCCCGAGGTGACATTGGCGTAATCTATGCATAGGGGTTGATGCACGTTCTCCTCTTTTGTTTCTCCGGTAGAAATCTTGAGGCACTCTTTGAGATTCTTTGTGTCAGATTGAGTATTATGAATCTGAATTTGCTTTGGTGTTATTTTAGTACGAACTCTTGATAGATCGATCAGAAAGAATAACTTGGTGTTATTTTAGTACGAACTCATTGATAGATCGATCGGAAAGAATAGCTACAAACAATTTCTTCTTATGTTCTCCGCTAGATAGGAACTTTGGAGTGATTCTTCATCGCACGTTGAGGGATTATATGATCCAATTATATTAGCATTGTTGAAAGATTACACTAGCGAAAGTACGGACCCTAGGCCTCATTTTCAAGCATTGCAATACCGTTTGTGCTCCGTTTTATCAATTGCTACCTTGCTGTTTTTTATTGTTCTTATTACAAAAATCAATATCTACTATCCATATTACACTTGTATCACCATCTCTTCACTGAACTAGTGCACATATACAAACTACCATTGTATTTGGTGTGTTGGGGACACAAGAGACTTTTTATTATTTGGTTGCAGGGTTGTTTGAGAGAGACCATCTTCATCCAACGCCTCCCACGGATTGATAAACCTTAGGTCGTCCACTTGAGGGAAAATTGCTACTATCCTACAAAACTCTGCGCTTGGAGGCCCAACACGTGTCTACAAGAATAAAGTTGCATAGTAGACATCAGCGAGCTGCCCTCCAGCAACACCACGGGAACAGAGTTCGGGGGAGTGGGGGAGGGTAGCGGCGAACCGCCCCCAGGGGGCCCCGGCAGGGGGGCGCGATGGGGGAGACTCGACCGTCGGTGAAGCCACCAACCCCAGGGGCTTCTCGTCCGGGGCCGAATGCGACGCGTCGTGCGCAGGGGTGGAGCAGGGAGAGCGCGGCGAAGATGCTGGGAGAACGAGGAGGCCGGCGCTGGATATGTCGCTTATCTCGGCCGAGGAGGTGGGAGAGGCAGCCGGCAGCGTGGCTGGCACCGTTCCGTCAGAGGGGTCCAGCGCGTGCGACCGACCCGTGCCCGCACCCCCACGGCGAGGGGGAACAGTTGTGCCCCTAGCGCTCGTCGTCATCGTCCGGGTCCTCGTGGCGGGAGGGACGCGGGCGGCGGTAGTGGGAGTCGTCGTCTTGTCCGCGCCACCCCCACCAAAGTGTCCATCATCAGAGTATTGGGGCGGCCGACGTGGTTGGGAGGCTTGGGGTAGATATTGAGGTCGAATCCCTGGTCGTTGAAGAAGACCCGGACGGTGGCACGGAGCTTGGAGGAGTCGAAGCATTTGACCTTGACCCGGACCTCCTCCTCTTTGCGGAGGGAGAGCTCATCCACCACCACCACCTTGCCGAATATCTTGGACATACTGCGAATCACCCTCTCGGAGCGGGCAATGTCGTGGAGGCCCGCTATGAGGATCCAAGCCGTGTCAAGGACGGCGACCGCCTTGGGGTCAACCAGAGGCTCAGAGATGTTAACGACGAGCTTGTTGAGGGCTAGAGTGATGGCGTCGCTGTGGGTGCAGAGGCCCATGCCGATGGCATCAGGAAAGACCACGGTGAAGGAGTTGTCCATGATCAGAGTCACTTGCCAATCCCAGACGCGCCGACAAAGGTGGTTAAGCTCAGCCTCGATCATCTCCGAGGATGCGACACCCATCCCCACAATGGTGATGATTGCTAGGAGCGACGGGGAGGGGGGACGCCCTCCACCTAGATGTGGAAGAAGCCGAGACCCTCGATGTCGTGGCCGTACATCATGAGATCCTCCGACACCAGTCGATCAGGGCACAGGGCCGCGGGGTGGCCCGAGTCCTTGCATAGGTAGCACATCAGGGGGTTGGGGCACTCGACTTGATAGTGGCATGCGATCCCACAGTTGAAGCACGGGGGCGGATCGCAGGAAGCACCGGGGACAGGCGCGGCCGAAGCCGCGGGAGTGGGGGCCGAGGCATTGGGGTCGCGGGCGGGACCTCTCTTCTTCTTCTTCTTGTCCCCTTGACGCCCCCGCACCCCGGTACCGCCATTGCCGGCGGCAAGCTGGGCTGGTTCTGGGGCAGTTGGTACCGGCGTGGGGGCAGCGTCGGGCGCCTGCGCTTGGGAGCGGGGAAGCAACGGAGTGCGGCCACGGCGGCGAGCAGGGGAGGAGTATCGGTGCCGGTCTGAGCGCCATGAGTCCGCCACGGGAGACCGGGGTCGGTCCTGGCGGTCCTCCCGAGTAGGGGAGCAGCGACCATCATCGCGGGACGGCGAGCAGCGGTCGGCTCGGGCCGGCGAGCATCTGGCCTCGCGGGGGGGAGAGCGGCGAGCGTCCCGGGAGGACAGCTGGCGGTGCAGGTCGGCCTCCCGACGTTGGCCCTCTGGGAGGCGCGGGCTGGAGCGCGTCAGTCATCCAGCGAGCGCTTGGGATAGTCGGCGTCGTCGCCCTAGTCGCGCTTCATGGGGGTGGCGGGGGGACGACGGGGGCGGAGGGGAAGCTGCGGAGAGCGTGGTCGGGAGCGGGGGAGCAGAACCGAGACGAGCACACGAAGGGGCGGGGAGGAGTGACGGCTGGAGGGGAAACCCTCGCGGGAGCCATATCCTCCCACGTGCCGACGGTTGGGGTCGCGGGGCCACAGCTGGGTTGCCGTCCACCGTGGGCAGACCCGGCCCATTAGTCACAGGAGGCCTAGGTGGGCCTGCAACTGAGAGAGATGCGGGGAGCAGGCCCAACAGCCGGTCCAGGCCAGGTATGGAAGGGCCCAGCCCAGGCGAGGAAGCCAAGCACCCAGCTAGGGTTTCACCAGCTGCCGGCGGCGGCGACGGTGCGGCCGGCGAGGGGGGTTGCACGGTCGGTATCCAGAGGGGCGGGGGAGCATCAGAGCCTGGAGGAACCGAAGAATGCGACGAAGGGCCGGAAGGGCGGATGGCGGGAGATCACCGGAGAGCCAACGGCTCTCGACAGCGGCAAAGCGGCTGGACCTGTCGGAGCGTGGCTGCCGGGCATCCTCCACGACGAGCGGGCAGGCCAAGCTCAGCCCGGCCAGCAACTCCCCAGCCAGCAGGGCGCCGGCGGCGACGGGCACCCCCAGCCCTCAAGGCGTCACCTTGCCCCACGGCAGCACGAGGCGAACCCGGCAGCCGGCGGGGGTGCCGAGCCCGCACACGGGCAGCCGAACTCCCATCACTGGGAGTAAGGCCGCCGGAGGTACGGGGCTGCGGTTGGCGCACCGGAGCGGGAGGGGGCACGCGGTCGCGGCAGACCACCGGTCGGCCCGCGGCGAGGTCGTTGGCCTCTGCTACGTCGGCCCAGACGACCCGAGCAGGGGTCACAGGAGACGGGGGGAGAAGCGGGGGCCGAGGGGGATGCGCCGGCGAGGTCGCCGGCGGCCGGGGACGGGAGCGGGGAGGGCGGAGACGGCGTGGGAGGGGACACGTCGAGCGCGTCGCCCCACGGGTCGCTGTAGTCGCCAGAGCTCTCAGCCATACTCTCACCCCACATAATAAGCCATCAACTTTTCCTAGAGGAGGGATCCACTCCAAGGAAAACACCTCATGTATATTCACCTTCCTAAAATACCCAGGAAAACACCCCACTTCCTCCCTCTTATATACATCCCCTCCCCTGACATGGTCTTCGATAAAAAAATCCTGATATTTTGTATGAACTGCACAATTTGATATATTGCTACGGAGGGTTGAGTACATGATGATGAATGGTTCCTACAGATCCGCCTCTACTTCGGGATCTTGAGGTGAATGCGTGAGAGGGCGGCTAAAGTCATGCAGTGCTTCGACGACGGGTGGTCTGCCTCTTTGTCCTGCTGGCATGTACAGATCAGCTCTCGGGATCAACGGACTTGGAACAATTTTGCATTTGGATCATGCATAAGACAGAAAAACTAGTTCAACTGCCAAAGCATTTGGTTCAGTGGAACAAAGATGGCCACAACTTCAAAGAATAGGCCTATACAAGTATACTTTTGTACATTTTTTCCTAACAAGATTGTTCCAATCTTGATGGAAAAATCATATACTAAAGTTTGTTTCTGTGCAATCCAAATATCGCAATACAACATCATCTTGAGTCATTGTAAATATTAAATTAGTGACCAAGTGCTACTGGACTGCTTCTTCAAGTTTCTTTTCTTATAGTTCTAATTGTATATGTCTAGATTTTCGTTCTTTTTATGTTACTCATTCAAAATTTAGATCCATTACTCAAAATAAAACAAAACATGATTAGAAACCAACTGGTGTTGTGGCCAAGTACTTGGGAGAGCTGTCGTGGTGGAGAGAGGTGTTGCTGTAGGTTGGGTCTATGGCGAGATGGTACCAGATTCCTGGGAGGATGTGCACGTTAAGTGCGAATGAGAATAAGATTGCCACCCCTGCAATTTTGTATGACGTTAGGACATAACAAAGAGGAGAAATGTAGGGCAATTTTGTTTGCTATGCTTTGTATGCACAACTATGCTTTTGTAGAGAGAGAGAGAGAGAGATAGGCTTCATGCGCTCCTGCTATGTACTCCCTCCGTCTGGTGAAGAGTGTACATCTACAAATTTTAAAACAAATTATGAAGTTAAGTAAAAATATATTGGAAAGATGCAAGCCATCATCTCTCTCCTCTTTAATTACCCAACACTCAATGAGCTAAATGCATGTAGAAATTAAGAAGATCATGTGTAGATTGATATTGGTCTTGATTACCGTGTGATGAGAGAAGTGTTTTTTTCTACTTTAAAGTGCATTGGAAAGATAGACGCACTAGTAGAAAAAGGGTCAAATGTGAAGCACATTAGTGCCGGTTTGAATTTGAGCCGGCACTAATGTGTGCATTAGTGCCGGTTCCAACGGCTAGCCGGCCGCTCTCATTAGTATCGGTTCGTGGCGAACCTTTAGCACCGGTTCGTGCCACGAACCGGTACTAAAGTGAGTGGTGGCAGGATGTTGTCAGTCCGGGGCCCCTCCAGCACCTTTAGTACCGGGTCGTATCATGAACCGGTACTAAAGGTCGTCCTACGTAGACCCTTTGTCCACCCGAGCTCACTCTGTTCTTTCCCTTTTCCCTCTCCTCTCTGTTCTTTTCCCTCTTCCTCTCAAGCTCATCACACATTTTGCCCAAAATTTGTCAAGATTTGAAGGCCCCCATCCATTCAAATGATCACAAAGGTTAGCAACTTTGTCCTTTCATCTCTCATTGCTAGATTAGCTCGTGCAATGCTTTATATAGTGATTGGTTTTTGAGTTTAGTAATTTGGGAGGAATTATATATATGTGCTAGTATTTGATTTATATGCAATTTGAGGTCAAAAATAACACTTAATTTGCATATGTAGGTGTGGTTTACTTAGTACCTTCTAAATCTCCGTCGTAACCACCGTCGATCGCTAGCAACGTCCCGTCGCAGGCACCACCTTGTGGTGAGCCTCTTGTTCATGAAGTTTTATATAAAAAATTGATGTTTGTTTGATTTGGATATATAGTTACTCGTATAATTATCTTACCCATACGTTGTTTGTTATACATAGTGCCATGGTTTTGATATCCGTCCCCATCGGCCCTCGTCCGGGTTATGATTCGGATGTGGTATATTCTCTTTTAAAACTATTCATTGAATTTCGTGTTTATGACAAATTATGCCCATCAAGTTGACACAGATATTTGTATGTAGGAGGTAGTTGAACCGGAAATTCCAACCGACCCTATTGTCGAGAGGTTAAATTTAGTTGAAAGAGAAAACGAGGATTTGAAGGAAAAATTGAAAAGAATTGAGGGGGAGAAGATGGAATTGGAGTTGCATGTTGCAGATGTCGTCGATGATCACAAGATTAAGATGGAGAAAATGCGCTTGAAGATTAGAAAGATTAGAAAATATGCCATTCATAGTGAGGTTTGGTATCATTATGCTGTTGGATCAATTGTTACCTTAGTTGCGATCTTGATCGCATTTTTTGTTGCATTTAAATTCTTTAGCTAGAGAGTTATTTGTTTGTTGCATTTAAGTGTTGTATGATCTTTATGTATGAACTTTATGTATTGCATTAATTTGGTGTTTTCGGTGCTGTGTATTGAAGATGAGCCGGCAATGGATGTACGATGACCGATGCTCTCCCGAGTTCATTAATGGCGTGCGTACTTTTCTGCTTGCGGCTGAGGCAAACAAGCGGGCGGATGGTTTTATGCCTTGTCCATGTGCTGGCTGTAAGAATGGTCACAATTACTCTATGTCAAGAACCATTCACGTCCACCTGTTTGAGTCCGGTTTCATGCCCCACTATAATGTTTGGACCAAGCATGGAGAAAGAGGGGTTATGATGGAAGACAATGAAGAAGAAGAGGACGACAACAGCTATCCTGGCCATGGGTTCCCTGAATACGATGATACAACAATGAGGGAAGAAGCTGAGCCGGTAATGCGGGAAGAAGCTGAGCCGGCAATGCGGGAAGAAGCTGAAGAAGAGGCATCAGATGAGCCCGTTGATGATCTAGGTCGGGCCATTGCCGATGCAAAGAGAAACTGCGCAAGTGATTTGGAGAAGAAGAAGTTGCAACGCATGTTAGAGGATCACAAAAAATTGTTGTACCCAAATTGCATAGGTGACAAAAAAAAGCTGGGCACCACACTGGAATTGCTACAATGGAAGGCAGAGAATGGTGTATCTGACAAGGGATTTGGAAAGTTGCTGGTAATGATAAAGAATATGCTTCCAAAGGACAACGAATTTCCCAAGAGTACGTACGAAGCAAAGAAGGTTGTCTGCCCTCTAGGGTTAGAGGTGCAGAAGATACATGCATGCCCTAATGATTACATCCTCTACCGCGGTGAGTACGAGGATTTAAACGCTTGCCCAGTATGCGGTGCATTGCGCTATAAGATCAGCCGCGATGACCCTGGTGATGTCGAGGGCGAGCGCCCCAGGAATAAGATTCCTACCAAGGTGATGTGGTATGCTCCTATAATACCATGGTTGAAACGTTTGTTCCAAAACAAAGAGCATGCCAAGGCGATGCGATGGCACAGAGAAGACCGTAAGAAAGACGGAAAGTTGAGAGTACCCGCTGACGGGTCGCAGTGGAGAAAAATCGAAAGAAAGTACGGGAAAGAGTTTGCAGATGACGCAAGGAACGTATGGTTTGGTCTAAGCGCAGATGGCACTAATCCTTTTGGGGAGCAGAGCAGCAACCATAGCACCTGGCCTATGACTCTATGTTTGTATAACCTTCCTCCTTGGTTGTGCATGAAGCGGAGGTTCATTATGATGTCAGTGCTCATCCAAGGCCCTAAGCAACCCGGCAACGACATTGATATGTACCTAAGGCCATTAGTTGAAGAACTCTTACAACTGTGGAATGGAACAGGTGTACGTGCGTGGGATGAGCACATGGGGGAAGAATTTGACCTAAAGGCATTGTTGTTCGTGACCATCAATGATTGGCCTGCTCTCAGTAACCTTTCAGGACAGACAAACAAGGGATACCGCGCATGCACGCATTGTTTGGATGTACCGACAGTATATATTTGGCTAATTGTAAGAAGAATGTGTATCTGGGACATCGTCGATTTCTTCTGAGCAGGCATCCCGTAAGAAAGAAAGGCAAGAATTTCAAAGGTGAGGCGGATCACCGGACGAAGCCTCGCCACCGTACTGGTGCTGATGTACATGACAAAGTCCGGCACAGCTTCAGGCCACTCCTCCTCCTCCAAGTCCGGCAAAGCGTCAGGCCACTCCTCCTCCAAGTCCGGCACAGCTTCAGGCCACTCCTCCTCCTCCAACTCAGCCATGTCAGCCGTCTTCGCCGCCTCAGCAATCACGGAAGAGAGCCGCCTCAGCTATGGTGCGTAGCGGTACAAGTCGAGATACTACTAGAGGTACAGACGGAGGCAAGCGGTTTCAATATGGTCCAAGCCTCGCGCCTCTTCCGCAGAGGCCTTACGACAAGTCCGAGGAGAAAAATGTAGCCATATCGAAGGCCGAGGTGGAAGCCCATTTTGCACCGAAACCGCCACGATCGCCAAGGGAGAAAGTGCCTCAGGAAAAGATTGACCACTTCATTCGTATGGCTAGAGCACCAGCTCCCAAGCCTGTTGACACAGACTATGAGCGCCGCATCAAGAAGTTAAATCGAGCACGTCTACAGAAAGAGGCGAGCTCGAGCTCGAGCAAATCAGCTGGCAAAAGGAGCGGTAAAACCGTTCCCCAGCTGGGAGAACAGACGGCGCAATCAATCCCCCCGCTTGTTGTGCCAACAACACATGAGAGTAGGCGCGCCCAATATTATTGTGGGCAAACCGTTAACGTTTCCGGGCTGGGCGATGTGGTAATAACCGAGGAGCATATTGAGCAGGCTGAAACGCTCATGATCACTGTTGGACAACTCCTCGATATCGAGCCCATGTCTCCGACTAGAGAGGAGGAAATAAAACGGAAATATGTCCAGGGCCAACCTTTGGTCGAGCCAGACGAGGTCAAGAAGTTTCCAACGAGAATGTATGAATTGCATCAATGGTACATGGACATTACCAAGATTTTCAATCGAGAGTCCCTCATGTTGAATGTCAAGAAGGATCATTACTACCATGAGAAAGCTGTGTCCGTTGAGTATTCAGAACTATTTCAGCTATACAATCAAGACGCACTCGACAAATCTATCGTCAGTTGCTATTATCTGTAAGTGATTTCTTTCTGTAATTTAAGTCTCAAGCTAGCTGTAGTGATCATTTTGATCAATCATTACCTGTAATTATCCTCACTATATTCTTTTCTGTGGTATTATGCAGGATGAAGATTTATGAAATGAAAAAAGGTGGACGCTATGGCATTGGGTTCGTTTACCCAAATACCATTAATGAATACACATGGAAATTAGATCCATATTACGAAAAAAGTGTAGAGGAAAGCATGCTATAGTTCTTCAAGCGCCTCAAATACAATGAAGATATACTACTTCCTTACAACTTCGAGTGAGTCACACTGTCTTGTACTACAAATTCTGTTTTTTCCTACTAGCTAGCTACATGTTTTTGCTTACATATGCCCGCTTAATTAAGACATGCAAACGTGTGTGCATGCAGATTTCACTGGATCTTATTAATCATTAAAGTTGATGAAGGAACAGTTGAAGTACTAGACTCACTACTTAAGAAAGCAAGTGACTACACCATCGTGAAGGGGATAGTCAATAGGTAATTTCAATCATTATTAACTATATCTCGGCCTATTTAATTAGTTCGTCATTTCCTGATAACAACTATTTAATAACCCATTTATTCATTTTCTTTGTCGGCGGGCAGGGCTT
This sequence comes from Triticum urartu, assembly GCF_003073215.2. Taxonomy (NCBI): domain Eukaryota; kingdom Viridiplantae; phylum Streptophyta; class Magnoliopsida; order Poales; family Poaceae; genus Triticum; species Triticum urartu. The sequence goes on from NC_053026.1 coordinate 322,756,232, forward strand.
GGGCAAAGTTCATCAGGGCCACTCCAGGCCCATGGAAACAAAATCTGAAATGGTATCGACCCCAGGTAAGTAATTAAGTAGTACTAGCTAGCTGCCATCTCTTTAATTATCATGTTTGATTAATTATTATCTGATCAAATTCCATTTTCGTAAAGGCCCTGAAGCAGGCGCCGGGGAATAATCTGTGTGCATACTACGTTTGCGAGAACATTCGCATGATGGCGTTCGAAAGGAGCAGATCTCAAAGACAGGAGTGGGTACGTTTGTCAAAACACTATTCACAATTTTTACACCATTATCGATATCTAGTCACACAACTAATACACATGCATATTGATCTCCTTCTTAACAGTTCAAAGAGGTGCGGGAGAAGCTCCTACCAGAGGACCGCATAGAAGCAATTCAAGAGGAAATAGCGGGATTTTTGCTCGATCAGGTCATAGATCCCAAAGAAAATACTATTACCCGCTACCGTCCCCATGAACCACTTCCAATTGTTATCGTGCTCCGAAGGCACCAATTAGGCTAATGCCACTGGCTCCGAAGGCACCAATTAGGCTAATCGAATGTCTCACAACCACCATTAATTAATTCACACATATACACACACACACACACACACACACATATATATATATATTATGATCGGTTCTACTAGAAATTCTATTTATATATATGCATAACGTGTACAATATGTAGTATCGTAAAATACCAACAAACGAAAAAGAATTAAATGGAAAACACAAAATTAAATAAAAAAGAAATCATAAACCCACCCACCCCCCTCAACCTTTTAATACTGGTTGGTGTCACCAACCGGTACTAAAGGGCTCCCTGTCCCCGAAGCTCACGTGGTTGCACTTTAGCACCGGTTCGTGCTGAACCGGTACTAAGGGGGGGGGGCTTTAGTGCCCACACTTTAGTGCCGGTTACCAAACCGGCACTAAAGGGCCTTACGAACCGGTGCTATTGCCCGGTTCTACACTAGTGAAATACACTCTTTTTGAACAAATTTTGAAGCCAAACGTATACTCTTCACCGGACGGAGGAAGTGGTGTTCTATGCTTTGCTCTGTGTTCTACTTGGGGCAACTTTGTACAAGGGCAATTCATAAAATGCCATTGAGATTTGGAGCAATTTTAGTTTTGCTTTGTACTGATGGTGCTATGCTCTGTGTGCTGCTGCCATTGTTGTACAGAGAGAAGAGATCAAGAGACAGCGGGAGATGGAAAGAGATTGGTAGCTATTTAATTGTTGCGTCATGTGGTTTTTAAGGACTAAAACTGATGGGTGTGAGGTATTCTTTTTCGTGCCGTTGCAACCTACAAGCATATTTCCTATGTTATTCTACTGTACCCAGTCTACTACTCTCATCCATGCAATGGTCAAAGTCCTGCTCCTAAAGATCCGGATGTGGCAATGGATCCATGGACGGACCTCGTCTGGGGTGGAGGTTCGCAAGCAAAATGGCCCTGGGACTGGCCTTTGCCCGCTTTGCGATGTCCCGGAAGATTTGAATCATATCTTCTTTTCTTGTGTGTCCGCTTAATTTGAATGGATCTGCTTTAGAGAGGTGGTCGATGGCAACTGGTGCCACACCAACTTTCCCGACCTATTCGCCGAACCCCAGAACGCCCCTTGCCTTCTCGCCACATTATGTGGCTTGAGATTGGGGCACTCGCTTGGACCCTCTGAACGATCCGCAATAAACTTATGATCCAGCGCATTCCCCTTCGACGGGCTACTGACACTCTCTTCAAACTGTTTGGTTACTTGCAGCTTTGGCGGCCGCTTAGCCGCCCTCAGGACCGTGACGCCATCTCCGCCTTCATCGCCGACCTCCGCTCGATGGCCGTCCGTTTGTCGCCTCCACTCCCCTCGCCACCGCCGGAACCAGATTAGCCACTGGACTTGTGCTCCCCCCCCCCCCCTCCCTCCCGTTTTCTTTTTGTTAGGGCTTGTTAAGTTGTGCGGTCAGCAAAATCTTTGTACTTCTTCCTGTGAGACTTGGATGTGTGTTCTGAACTAGTGCTTGTATGTGTGCTTTTGGCGGTTTGCTTTATTTATAAAACGGGACGAAAGCTTTTTTTGATAAAGTTTAAAGACGTTGAGTGTATATTTTTTACGGACAGAGTAGACAGTACGAACAAAAAAGAACACTCCGTAAAAATTACTAGTACGTGCGTACTACATTTAGTTGCAGAGGATGCATGAGGCACTCCAACTAATAAAGAAGAAGAAGAAGGTGTCCGGTCCGCCTCTAAACATTACGAACTAGGGCGTCGTAGTTTTAGTTGATGCAACAGGATATGGGACACAAAACAAGTGCAACGAGCACGGTTGGAGGTGATCCGGTCCGCCTCTAGCAAGCTTAGCTAGTAGAGGTTGATGGAGGAGACGGCGATGTAAAGCTCATCGTCCTCCATGGCCAGCGCGCCTTGCATTGCCGGCCACCACTCCGGCATGCTGCTGCTGCTGCTGCTGGCGGCGGCGGCCGTGGCACCCACGACAACGTTGGCTTCGCTCATCATCGAGGACACCTCCGCCGCTGTGAACTCCGGCTGACCTGCGACTGCATCGTCGTCGACGTTGCGCGCGAAGCGGCCCTTCACCCTCGGCCGGCTGTCCGCGAGGGTCTTCCGGCAAGCGTACTGAAGAAGATGCATGGTCAAAATACGTGAAGATGCAAAATCGAACAAGTACGGTGCGAGCGAGGAGACGTACTGTGATCTTCTTTTGGAAGTTGCGCTGGTTGCGCTTGCTCCTGTACTTTTCGATGCGCTCCCGCCGCTCCTCCGTGGTGTACCTCCCAGCCGCTGCTGCTGCCGGCGCCGGCGTTGGCGCCCCGAGGTCTCCCGTGCTCAGCACATGGCGGAACGGCGGCGCCTGACCCTGCTGCTGCTGGGAGTAGTAGTAGCAGTGCTGCTCTGCTTGCAACAGATCACCGTAGCTCGACGCTGACGGTTGGGAGGGGAGGAAGCCATTGCTTCCCTGACAAGTATAGGAAGAAGAAGAGGAGGAGTGATGATGATACATCGCCTAGTGCGCGCGCGTGTGTATGTGTGTGCGTAAGAGCGAGCGATGAATGACTGACGTGTGTGTCAGCGGCCATGTATTTATACCCGCCGGCCAAGCAAGTCAACTCTCGCCTCAAATCGGATTCACGATGACACGAGACATCAACTCGAGATTTCCCATGACGGCAGGGAAGCCGTCCATGGTAAAAGCATTACATTGCTGATGGCACTAACAAGGTCATCTGAGCCACATGCTCAATCAAACAGTAGCCAGAGAAACTGCAGAATGCCAACCCAAAGTCCATTCTACATGACTCCAACCATAAAGGGAAGTCGTAGCACAAATCTATCTCGCTGGTGCCATCTTCCTAGCTACTTGCAGTCTTGCAGACGCACTGTTAAAACTCTACCATCATTTGCAGCACGACCAGACCTCGCAAATGAGTGTCATCCACCATTGCCACAAACCACAACAGAAAAACAAGCTGGCAAGCATATATGATTTCTCCGTGTTATGAACAGGGCACGGAGGATGAGAACCTCAATCGATTATGAATGCACAGCACAAATGGAAAATATTTATGTAGTGATAATGGTAAAATAAGCTGGCAACCACCGCTGCATAGCAATGGGTGTTAAGACAATTCAAGGAGACATGAGCAAGTTGGGAAATCTCCCACTTTTCCACCGGAATCCTTAAACCATGCCCCAGCACACCAGGAGATGTGCCTTTTCTCAGCACCTCTACAGGCACTATGCTCAACTTGCAACTGACTACACATCAACAACAGGTCCTACCACTTTGTTCCATGAACCAGGGTCAGGAGTATCGGTAAGTATGTATTTTGGCTCATTCCAAGCTAATCATTTCTTAGTTGTATTTTGGCTGAGTCCAAGCTAATCATTTCTTAGTTGCAGCAATGGGGAGCACGAGCACAAAGGCAAAGAGATGATGAAACTAAACATCATATTTAAATTAAAAGGGGGGGGGGGGGGGGGGGGGGGGGGGGGATGCGCAGGAACTTCCCAGGAATGGTGATTAGAAGCTAAAAATGCAAGTCCCAAAGAGAGCACCTGATGTGACTTCGTCCACTACTATGATTACCTTCAAAAGTGACATCTCGCAGGATTTCGGTTGGGAAGAATGATACCACCTTTGAACATTGCAGCCTATTAGATAGAGCCCCACAAGAATCTGTGTTGTTTTAAGCCTCTATTGGACACAAAATATGCTGCTATGGACCCAGGACCCTGTTTTCAGTTGGCAAATTTTTTCGTAAGGTCACTGGAACGTCCTCAACCAATCACACGGCTCCATTTCTCCTATAAGGAAAGAGGTTCTAACGAAAATGAATCCTTACCGTACGTAGCCCACTCAGGAATTGCGTATCACGTTGACATAGCCTGACAACGCGAGCTTGCCAACCTTCAAGTGGGCTTAGCCAACCGACAAGATAAAGTCAAAGGGCACCAGGCCACAGCATTGCATATAGATTCATCTGCCTTCGACGTACACAGCAAAATGCTACGATTGTTTACTCCCAACAGTTGCCATGATTTCCTTGCAACCTGCAAAGATTTCAACAAGAGTAGCATCACAACCGCAATCATTGACATCTCAGTGCATCGAGAGAAACATCAAGAGGATCACAGGCGGGGCGAGCCTTTCACCGAGGCAGTGACGTGGTGCCTGTCAATGGACAAGATAATGAGAATAAGTGGGACGATTAGGATAATGCACAGTGCACACAGATTTTACTTTTCTTCAAGTAGGTCGCCTACAAAAAAATAGTCACACCACTACAGCATGAGTGGAGATGCAATAATTGTTTAGTTGATGTGCTTTATGAATTTACAGAAATGAACAGCAGATTAGATAGATATGGAATTATACCAAGAATTACTACCTCCGTTCCAAATTATAAGATGTTTTGGATATTTCAACATGGACTACATACGGACTGAAATGAGTGAACAAACACACTAAAACACGTCTATATACATTCGATTCAGAAAAAAGTTAGAACATCCTATAATTTGGAACAGAGGAAGTACTCCCTCCGTTCCGAATTACTTGTCGCAGGTATGAATGTATCTAGATGTATTTTAGTTCTAGATACATCCATTTCTACGACGAGTAATTTGGAATGGAGGGAGTAGGATTTAAGTATTAAAAAGGTTTGCAATATGAGTAAATTCGATCCTATGGGACATCTAAGGTACATGACTATTGATCTGTACATGAAGTCAGGTACATTCATCAAGTCACTTCAAATGTCATTAGATTTGCCAGAATGAGACCACATTGATGAAGACTGATAAGACTTCTCTATCTAGTGGCGTGCATGATTTGGAGAAATGATTCCGGTCCTGCCCCCACACCTTCCTTGGGTGCATCTGTGGGCGAGAGGCCTTTTATTGTTGTCATGGTATCTGCAACCTTTTCCACATCAATTCCACTGGAATTACTACTCTAAATTCACACGTCCTTTTCCTTTTGTACTTTGATTTTGAAAGAACATGCTGTTCAGTGTTGTCCACAAAATTATACAACTATAAATACAGAGTAGAAAGGAGAGAAAAATATGAGATCATTACACATCCGAGTGAATCTGTTTCCAGAAAGGCATTTAAGAAGATCGAAGCTGGTTGATCTTAATATCTTAAATTCATCATCATACTTTGAGCAACATGGAAGCACGTCTATCCGATATTTTGGATGTCATGCACTCAAAGCTATATATTCGCATCTGAGCCATTTGGACACTATATTTTGTCCATGTGTGATAGAAACTTGAAAAAAAAGTTGATATACCCTCCAGAAAAATTAAGCAAAAATTTTCTTAGTTTGCAAAAATCATAATCTGACTATAGGACAATAACCCAAAAGCCTATCGCCACACATCTTTCCTAGAGGTTGCCAACATAGTTTTTACTGCTCTGGTATCCTTATTAGGAGGAAAACAAGACAACAAAGCCCAAGATTCTGCAAATTAGCATATTGGAAGCCATTGGTGATTTACATGCAGGTACATCTATTTCTGTTTCAAAAAGGAAGAACCTGCTCCAATTGAGGCATAATGTGGAGTGTTTTGAAGGAAAGGGCTTTTATTTATGCATACACCAAAGTTACTTTGCCGACAATAGACCATTGCACATGTAGAGCATCATGTCATACAGTTCTATTTAGCAATAGTATCTCTATCAATATAATATACACGAAATCATGTGACAGCTCTCATCTCATGAGGTTGACAGCACTGGTATATATAATCCCGAAATAACACCTGATACAGGACTCATCATAAACATAGGTTAGCATTATTCAGCACACTTCAAATCAAAAGATACGATAGAAAGATTTGATGAGACCCTTACTTTGCACCTTTCTTCTTGTAAGGCAAAGATTCAAAAAAGCACAAAAAGGGAAGATAAGCTGGACTATGCAGAGTTTTTGTCTTTGCTTTTCTGCAAAACCAACAAGACATCAGACTTTGGAAGGTAGGCATAAAATATCATTTTCTGTTGTTATATTTGTAATAAAACCAAATTTCCTTTATTTTAAAAGTGTCCCCGTTTTTCAGAAAATTACTTATCATAATCTTAATCCAAAGGCATAAAGGAGCGTGTGTCCCTTCAATTGTCATTTTCTTCTAGAAAGAAGATAATATGGTACATATTGTATCATCTGGGTAATACTTTTGACATCGGCACAAGCATGAAAAGGAATTGACGGACCACTATATCGAGCTCAAGGGGTTCTGAACAACAGAAAGTACAAATAAAAAAAGAATCGCAGAAAATAGTAATCTGCAAATGTAGTCATGTCACAAATTCATCACTTGCCTGCGATCTCAACCTTGCCACCAGCGCAAGAATAACTTCGAGCTGACATTATAATCTGTGCAACATTTTCATGCATAATGTGTTCTGTTTTTGTTTACTAACTTGTTGCAGTACAACGCCCTTTCATAAATCACTACTCAACAGCAGTGTGGGATTTAATGGCGTGTCATCATCTCTGTAACCTACAGAGCACCCCAAAGATTATGTAGTATCTCGGCAAGATTAAGAATAACATTTTTGGTAAAAAGAAGCATCGTTACCTTAGAGTTTGGGTCTAACATTATCCCTCATAATCTGTGCAATATCGTGTTCTGTTTTATGTTCACTAACTTGTTGCTGCAGCAGTGCAGCACCCTTATAAATAACTACTCAACAGACAACAGTTGTGAGATTTAAATATTTAATGGGGTGTCATCATCTCTACAGAGCACCCCAACGATTCTGTAGTACCTCGGCAAGCCTCAGAACCAACTGGAGTGTATCAGGCTTGTCTACACCCCTTATCCTCGAGGCAAGGATCAGAAACAGAAGGAGTTTCATGATCCAGTGACACCTGATCCGCCCTCTCACAATAGGTGGAGCGAGTGTCATATTTAGTATAAGCCTTAGCATTATCTAGGATGTCAGTAGTCCTGATAGGATACTTGTCCTCAGTAGTCAGGACTAGTGTAAGAAATCTCCATACTCTAGGGATGGGAGGACGAGAAGAACATGCTAACTTAAGACCAGAAAATAAATGAGCATGATTCACCTATCTTAACTTGTACAGACCCTTCTTTAGTTTCAGCTGGGATTTCTTTACCATTGGTGGACTGCTTTGTCTGACCAGCCGAGAGAGGCATAACAGAACCACAAGCTTTTTCATTTAACACTCTCATGAGACTACTTATGGCTATGGGTAAGCCTGGTAGTTTATTTTTTGGAAGCAGGTCATGGATTTGTCTCCAAAAGTTGCAGATCTGCTTTAAGATCCAGTGACCAAATCTGCACCTTGTTTCATTCAGTTGTAGACTTGGTAATAGCCTATTGGTTCCAATCTAAACAAATGTTTCTTTTTCAGAGCCTTGGAAATCAGTGATCTGAGCAGATGGCATAACACTGATCATGGATTCATCATGGAGGCTGCGAGAATAAAAATGATACTCCTAGAACATCTGGTTGAATATGATGCTGGGACCATTCCAGATAATAACTGTCATGCAGTTTACAGACATCGCAGCTTTGGCTCCCTCTTTAGAAAGGCCAAGCAAATATACACATAAATGGATGGCATCATATGAGAACCTCCAGTTTCATTACCATTGCCAGCAGCACTTGCAATTGTTAGATTATTTCCTTCAGCACAGTCCACCAATATCTAAAACCAGAATAAGAAGGAAAAAAAGGAACTATAGTAGCAAAATAGACCAGTGAGTACCAGTTCGACAGAGGGGGGTTGAAGTCTGAAACTGTATGTTATGGTATCAAATGTCTCTGCGAATCAGTGGCGTTGTGAACACTCAGGGTCAGAGAAATTTGGTAGATAGATTAAACAGAACACAAGTGACAGATTTACGTTTATTAGACACAAGAGCAAGGATGCAGAAGTACATTCTGTAACTGGGTCATTATGAATTGCATTGACTCGGGAGTGCTTAATTGGGAGTACTGATTACCTTACCTGTATGCAATGTTGAGCAAGTTTGTGAGAGAAGTCGATAAACATGATATCAAGGTTGGTGGCGACATGGCAGAGGTGGTCGAGTGCAGCCTTGATGAGAGGCACGCGGTGACGATGTGGAGGCTGCGGCGGAGGGGGCGCCGCGAACGCGGCGGCGGCGGCGGCGGCGGCTGTGGAGTCGCGGGAAAGGGTGATACTACTGACGGATGGGTTCTGAAGCGGGGGGTCCATTCCGGCGGTGGCGGAGGAGACGGGCGGGAGAGGAGACAGGAGAGGACCCGAAGAAAGCCGAGTTTTTTTTAGGGCTCGAAAGCCGAGTTAATTTTATTTTTTGAGGGCTCAAAAACCAAGTTAAATAAAGTAGCAGATGCCCTATCCCGTCGCCGGTGCAGGACAGCTTTCCGGCCTATGGCAAGTACGGGTCCGGCAAATTTGCATCAGCCAATAAAAATTATACGGGCGACTTATATATGTACGAGTAGAGGTGTTTTAGGGTTTTCGTCTTGGATCTGATGCCGCCTTTGACGCTCTTCCCCCGCCGCAATTCTCTTCCCCTCCCGCGAGCTCATTCAAACGTTCCCCTCCCTCGAGTGTAGATCATGTCGGGAGAAGGTCGCGGGGCGGGGCGCCGCAGGGCGCCGTCACGCAAGCGCGACCGGCGCGATGCAGAGGCTGGAAGCTTCAACCGTCCATCGTGAAGGTATGGCACTTGGACAATATTTTAAATAGCAACTGTTACACCCGTTATAGCGGTAGCGCACACCTAGCACTCACTTTTTTGCGTTATGATGTGATATAGCTGTTGGGGAACGTTGCAGAAAACAAAAAAATTCCTACGGTTTCACCAAGATCCATCTATGAGTTCATCTAGCAACGAGTGATTGGATGCATCTACATACCTTGTAGATCGCGAGCGGAAGCGTTCAAGGAACGGGGATTAGGGAGTCGTACTCGACGTGATTCGAATCACCGAAGATCCTAGCACCGAACGGACGGCACCTCCGCGTTCAACACACGTACGGTCAGCGTGACGTCTCCTTCTTCTTGATCCAGCAAGAGGGAAGGAGAGGTTGAGGAAGATGGCTCCAGCAGCAGCACGACGGCGTGATGGTGATGGAGCTGCAGTACTCCGGCAGGACTTCGCCAAGCACTATGGAGGAGGAGGAGGTGTTGGAGAGGGAGAGGGAGGCACCAAAAGCATGGGGTAAGAAGTCCTCCATCTCCCCACTATATATAGGAGGGCCAAGGGGGGGCGCCGGCCCTAGGAGATCCAATCTCCTAGGGGGTGCGGCCAAGGGGAGGAATCCCTCCTCCCCAAGGCACCTAGGAGGTGCCTTCCCCTCCTAGGACTCTTCCTTTAGGGTTTCCCCCACCCTAGGCGCATGGGCCCTAGGGGGAAGTGGCGCCCCAGCCCACTTTGGGCTGGATCCCTTCCCACTTCAGCCCATGGGGCCCTCCGGGATAGGTGGGCCCACCCGGTGGACCCCCGGGACCCTTCCGGTGGTCCCGGTACAATACCGGTGACCCCGAAACTTGTCCCGATGGCCGAAATAGCACTTCCTATATATAATTCTTTACCTCCGGACCATTCCGGAACTCCTCGTGATGTCCGGGATCTCATCCGGGACTCCGAACAACATTCGGGTTACTGCATATACATATCCCTACAACCCTAGCGTCACAGAACCTTAAGTGTGTAGACCCTACGGGTTCGGGAGACATGTAGACATGACCGAGATCGCTCTCCGGTCAATAACCAACAGCGGGATCTGGATACCCATGTTGGCTCCCACATGCTCCTCGATGATCTCATCGGATGAACCACGATGTCGAGGATTCAAGCAACCCCGTATACATTTCCCTTTGTCAATCGGTATGTTACTTACCCGAGATTCGATCGTCGGTATCCCAATACCTCGTTCAATATCGTTACCGGCAAGTCACTTTACTCGTACCATAATGCATGATCCCGTGACCAGACACTTGGTCACTTTGAGCTCATTATGATGATGCATTACCGAGTGGGCCCAGTGATACCTCTCCGTCATACGGAGTGACAAATCCCAGTCTTGATCCATGTCAACCCAACAGACACTTTCGGAGATACCCGTAGTATACCTTTATAGTCACCCAGTTACGTTGTGACGTTTGGTTACCCAAAGCACTCCTACGGTATCCAGGAGTTACACGATCTCATGGTCTAAGGAAAAGATACTTGACATTGGAAAAACTCTAGCAAACGAACTATACGATCTTGTGCTATGTTTAGGATTGGGTCTTGTCCATCACATCATTCTCCTAATGATGTGATCTCGTTATCAATGACATCCAATGTCCATAGTCAGGAAACCATGACCATCTGTTGATCAACGAGCTAGTCAACTAGAGGCTTACTAGGGACATGTTGGTGTCTATCATTCACACATGTATTACGATTTCCGGATAACACAATTATAGCATGAATAAAGACAATTATCATGAACAAGGAAATATAAGAATAATGCTTTTATTATTGCCTCTAGGGCATATTTCCAACAATAGCGGCCTTGTCAGGATTCATCCGCTATTGCGAATGTCAGAGCGATATTCCGTGCTATATAGCACTATTGTGAGGCAGCCATAGCACTCTGGCCACAAAAAATATGATATTCAAACCACCCGGCACCAACGCTTGCATATGTGTTAGTCATGCAATACTATCCAAGCTCATATACGCAGCCTCTCTCTACTTGGTTCTGCTGCTAGCCTGAATTACTGTATTTCCTCTATTAAGAAATATAAGAGTGTTTAGATCATTATTTTAGCGATCATTATTTTAGTGATCTAACCGCTTTTATATTTCTTTAAAGAGGGAGTACAGTTAAAAACTAACTGAAACTCAGAATATCCAATTCTGAGTCGGGGCTCATCTGCACCCCGATGAATAGTAAATTCAAGACAAATACTAAAAAAATCAAAAAATCTGACTTTTTTTGCATGAAAGATGTTTGAGTGCATGAGGTGCATGCCAAATTTCATAGCATTTTGAGATCTAAGTAGCTCTCGGCAGAAAAGATGGAGTCAGGTCCAAAGGGTGAACAAGCAGTAAATTTTTCACAAACCCTGAGTTTGTCTTTTTTTACTAATAGCTACTCAGACATCCAAATACTCTGAAATTTGGCAAAGACATCACGCATTCAGTCATCATTCTCCATAAAAATTGAAACTTTTTTAGTTTATTTCGTATTTTTAACGATTTGGTTATTAACTTTCGGGCTCATCTGAGCCTGGGAGCCAAAACGCCTTGTCCTGAAACTGTTGCTACACGTGAAGTCTTCTCTCCACAAGTTAATTAATTTGCCTTCTTTAGTTCATAGGAATTTTATAGGAATTCTAAAGGATAGGAACTTTGTAGGAAAAAATTCTTTTGAAACCCTTTGGTTTATAGAAACGGATTCATATTCTTGTGCAGAATAGTAGGAATCAACCCTTCACATATCAATTTAAAATAATTAGTCTAGACTCAATGCATATGACATCTCTTTCCAAGAATTAAGATGCATGTCATCTCCCTTCCTTTGATTTTCTTATTCCTATATGATTATTCCTATCATATGAACCAAAGGAGGTCTAAACATGATGCCGCCCCTTGGAGGAGTTCTTTAAATAAAACACATAAGAACAAGGTTCACATCACACATGTCCTCTCCAAGCATCCAAAGTAAGAGACACATCAAGATCCGCAACCAACAAAGGAAAAGATAAATATCAAGGTCTTCCCAAGTTTCTAAGAGAGATGAGGCCTTAAGAGATAGTCCTCTCTAAACCCTAGGAGCGATGGGGGTCTTGATGAGTGATATTTATGCGTTTATTCCACCATTGCTTAAACTAGATAATTCAGAATTTTTAAGAGAATCACTCTGATATCGCCACTAATAACTATTGAATGTAAGTTATTTTGAAATCCTTTGTTTATTATGTTTCTCCAGTAAATGGGCTCAAATATGGATGAATATCATCACACAGACACAGGAGGAAACAAGAAGTGTGGAGAAGAAGGAGAGGAATTGGAGGAGCAACAATGCATCCAAGTGCAAGACGACGCAAGGTACAAGTGTGCCCGCTCGTACCCGCACTCGTACTACCCATCGTGGGCTCCAGTACATCTACCTGATCAACATCTATAAAGGGGTCGACACCAGAATCACAACAGAGAGAGCAATATTCATGAAACAGACAACCAAAAGCCATTCCCATCTCATCTCCGTAGTCACCACCACCTTCATCAGCGCAACCATTCTCCCCAAGTTAGGCGTACTTGTAATTGGTGTATCACATTTGGCAAGTATTGTAAGACATATTATCAATCAATCATTTGTCTTTACGTCATCTTCAATGAGTTTGTCTTGTGATCCGACCACCATATGTGAGTAATTCAGTAAGGCAATTGGTTGAGGCAAGGCTTTGCAACCCTATGTATTTGTGCACGGGATCGTTGGTATGACTTTGTATATTTTTTACTTTATTTATATGTGTCCCATTGCAATGGGGATGTCTCGTGTCTTCTTCTCGTTCTAAGGCCCCAGGGTACTCGGGATCCCATAGACCAATTAAGGAGAAGGTAAGGAGCAAGGAGGCCATGGAACTCTATCCCGAAGAGTGGTGAGAGAAGGGATAATACGGTAGCGGAAAACAATTCCTTAGGGATAAATAAGGTGTAGTCATTAAATGTCAACCGATTTTATCTGAATATTTATTATTAATAACTAAGGTACCATCGCGTGACAGTAAGGGCCATCGGTTAGACAACTTACTCTTGATGCAGGTTGAGCACCGGCCAAGACTTACCATGGGCATATCCCCCACTTCATCGCATAACAAGCACATCATATTGGTTGTCTTCCAGAGCTATGTTTGTTATCAAGATAAGATCCCAAGCACAAATATAAGGTTGAGAGTAAGACCTAATCCCCATGTTTTTTTTTCATATAAGTGTTTGCACCCAAAAGGGTTGTTAAAAGTTTGGTTTAAAAACTGGAATTTAATTCGATAACAATAACTTGTTTGATTCTTTGTCGTAGTGCACATCCTCTCGTGGTTCGATGACCCTAAGTCACTCCCTGGAAAAAGGTACGGGAACCTTCTGCTATTCAAACCGGTTCTCAAAAGGCATCAACCATGATCCAATAGAGAATTCTTCTCCTTGCGAGGTCTTGAACCTCTAGGAGGAGATAAGACAAGCATAGCTCTCTCAAGGTCTAGGTAATTGTTTTACTGACCCTAAAACTGAAGGGGGACAAAAACTATTTTTTTGAGAAACGGGGGACAAATATTAGGTGTAAGGGGGTACGGGTCAGACAGGCTACATGGGTTTGATGGCGGGTTCTTGGTGATATCCATGGGTTCCTCTGCACTATTAATCCATCTCATCTTGTGGTGAGTAGTGTATTGCATGCCCGCCACTTGTCGCAATCACAAAGTATTGGTGAGTTTTCTAACCCCGTGCGTGAAGATGGGAGGTTGAATTTGTGTTTTTTGGTATACTTGTATTTTCAAATGATTTATCTCTTAAACCGTGTGTTCAAATTATGAACCGTTTTCACCATTGTTTTTCTCGCATTGAGATCTTCAAAATTAGATCCTATGTGAAGAGGATTCACTGAATATTTTTCCAAGCAAATATGTGCACCCAGCGTGACCTAAACTGTGTTCCCAAGCGTTTTGCATCAATAAACGTGCTACGCACATGGGCTCCTCCCGACTAGGCTTGCCCAGTGGAGCCGCGAGCACCGAGCAGGAATGAACTGTACCGAGTCGGCTACTGTAGAGATCATGTTCACCCATGCGAACCAGACACTTTTGCAGCTTCATTATAGCGAACCATTTTTTGGTCTTTTTTTATTTCAAACAATTTATGAAAACACAAATATATTTTGAAATTTCTGATTATTTTTTGTAAACACAAACAAGTTTTGAAGTTTCATTTTTTGGAAATTGGGAACTTTTTTCTAAAACATGAACAATTTTTGAAATCTCCCAAACATGTAAACATGATTCTTTTTTGAAAATGTATTAACCTATTTTGAAAAAAAAATATTTGAAATTCTAAACATCTGTTTGAAAACATGAACATATTTTGAAAAAGCAAATATTTTTAAATTTTGTAACTATTCTTTGAAAACACACACATTTTTTGAAATTTGAACTGACCTGAAAGGCGAATAAGTTTTAAAATTTTCGAACATTTTTTGGAAACAAGAAGATTTTTTGGAACCAAACACTTTCGCACATTTTCCAGACATTTTTTCATAAATTCATGATATTGTGGAAAAATTAAAAGAAAATAAAATAAACAGAAAAAAGCAAAAGAGGAAAAGTGAAAAATCGTAAAAACGAGTAAAGAAAACATATAGAAAAAGAAATTGTTATGGAACCTTAAACCGGTAGAAAATCATACACTATGCTACGCTAAATAATCCGGCCCACCAGATCGCTCGCCTTCCTCACCGAAGGATTAGCAGGAAATGGTCCACAAATGTTCTGGCCAAGCCCGCTAACGCGTTGCCGCGCGACTGGTAACTGGGCCGGCCATTAAACGCGTAGATGTGCAGTGAATTATTTTTATACCTAAATCGAACCGATCCTCAAAAAAAAAACCTAAATCGAACCACTCTCTCTTAAAAAAAAAAAAAGCGATCGGATGGGGAGGGCACGCCGCGCCACCGTGTGCATGCGCCGCCGGTGGGGAGGTTTGGTCTTGCGGCCGGCTCTCGATTGCTCGCACGGCCGGTTTGACATGAACCGGAACAGAATAACACAAGCCATGCTAGGCATATCTGTAGCTGATCGATCAAGATTCCTCCATAACCACTGAAAACAAGCAAGGTTCTTAATCTGCTGGTGCCTACACATCTCCTCGCCGCCGGCCGGCCGGCATACATACATATTCTTCTCCCATCTTCTGGAGAATCTGTACATGTTTTCCTGACAATAAAGCAGAAACCACTTTGCTACCAACGCATCAAAGTGATTTTCATCTATTAGTATTGTCCTGGATAGATAGCATGTTGAGGCTCGTCTTTCTGAAACCTGCACTGAATAATTCAATAGGCTGGGTTTTTGTCTGAATCAACAACACAAAGTTACACAAATGGGGACACATTTGTGGGTATCTGGATGTTCATTGTTCAAAGAACAGACTTGCTTGGACACCTGCTGATTCTTGCATATATTCTGCTTTTCTCCTTTCGAAAGGCTACAGTAGGGTGTGATAACAACTGAGCAACGACCAACAGTTTTGGACTGTGCGCTGCACATCACAGCTCCAGCTCCAGGTCTTATCTTATATACATCACATTTAATTCAAGTCAGACCAAATGGGCCGATCATGATGTATATATGCCACACGTTCATTGACATGGACTCATCAGTTGATCAGCAACATGTGTTTAAAACGCAATTCTCTGGCGTTTTTCCTGACCAAACAATGACAGTTAGAACGAAAACAACCGATTATCTCGTGCCATACACGGGGTACAACTATTTTTCTTCCCATTATTTAACCACAAAAAAATTCAGACCTAATCTAGGATGGCCTAATTGAGGTAGGTAGTTCAAACTAAACTTAGCCTTGTTGGTTAAAATTGATCACTCCTAGACCATACATGCCGCAACTTCATGCATGGATATAAAGAACACGACGAACAAAATGAGAACTGTCCACAGATCTGGACGTATATATAACGACCGCTCTTTTTTTAAATCATTTCTTAATGTCTGAGTTTTGCACATATACATTAGCCATGAAGTCATCGTTTCCTATCGAGAGCAATGGCCAATGATGATATCAAATATCAAGAGGTTAGTTGGTTCCATACAGAAACGAAGCCTCTAAATACATTATATATTCGTTCCTACCTTATGCTGAATATTTTGTTTTGAAGGTGCATCCGGCATTGAGTTCTTTATTTATGTTTGATTGATGCGATACTTTAATTGTGTATTAGAATGTTACTGAATGATCTGTTGGAAAAATTGGTTGCAGGAATATATTTCAAATGCACGAGGATTGAACCTCTTTACATGCCAATGGAGCCCTTCAAACTACGATCCAAAAGCTCTCATCTTCCTATGTCATGGTAAATTCATTTAGTTGAAATATATTGTATTCAAATTTAAAATACCATGATATTTACCAAAAGAATAGAACTCTGCAGTGTTTTGCGTCATATAGTTTAACTGTACACGTGCTGTTCTTGCTATATTTGTAGGATATGCCATGGAATGCAGCATTTCAATGAGAGGTAAATAGCATGACCATTTGGCTTTTATGTGCTTGTACTTAGCTAAAATATCAAAGAAAATGGCCTCTGTGCTGATTCATAAATAATGGTACACAATTTTTTTTAAATGTGATCATATACCCATGTATCAATCCCATTTTTATTTGGATTAATGCTAAAGAAGAATAACCAGATAAGTATCATAGAGTAGGAACAATAAATTAACATCTTATTGTTCTCAGGCACCGGCACACGGCTGGCAAAGGCTGGATTTGCGGTGCACGGAGTGGACTATGAAGGCCATGGAAAGTCTTCAGGACTTCAAGGCTATATTAGCAATCTAAATGATGTCGTGGCTGATTGCTTTACATACTTTGCAAGTGTTTGTGGTATGTTCTGTTCTGTATATTACTAGTCTCATATATTCTATTACTTGTGTCATATAACTTGTAAAATCTACTCCAAATCTCCATAGTTATGTATTGTCTTCATTAGTAGTCATTCTGCTCATAAATAATCAGTAAGCATATGTCATATAATGGCCGGCATTTTTCATGATTATTGGCAGATATAGGTGATTTGTGGATGTCTAGAAAACTTCAAACCTTTTAAAAATGACAGTTAAAATCTTAAATGAAGTCATGTCCCCCTCATTATAGAGAAAGAGGAGCACAGGAGAAAACGGAAGTTCTTGCTCGGTGAGTCCATGGGAGGAGCTATCGCGTTGATGCTTCACAGGAAGGAACCTACCTTTTGGGATGGGGCCATTTTAGTTGCCCCCATGTGCAAGGTTAAGTGTCCAAGATTAGCTAATCTTGTCTTTGCTGCTAGTGTCATTTTGTTATTGTCTAGAATTTTTTGAGATCTACAATCTGCGCCCCCCATGTGTTACCATGAATTGTTTATTGATGTGGTAACATGATGCAGATCGTAGAAGAAATGAAGCCTAGTCCCATGGTGATTACAATCTTAAGCAAGCTCAGCAATGTAATCCCTACATGGAAGATTATTCCTAATGAAGACATCATTGATAGGGCAATTAAAAGCCAAGAATGGCGTGAAGAGGTAGAATGCTCAAGATCTAAATCATGCTACATTACTTTTTCTGTCACTGAATCGTCTGCATCATTATCTATAAAAGAAAGTATACATGTAATCAGGTCAGAAACAATCCTTATTGCTATAAAGGAAGGCCTAGGCTAAAGACTGGTTACGAAATTTTTATGGCAAGCTTGGATATTGAAAGCAATCTTGAAAAGGTACGAGCAAGCTGCAGTATATTTATACATTGAACTGGTAATCCTGAAGTAGTTTCATAACTTGCTTGTAGTTCATCTAAATTGCTCACATTTTACAACAAGGTAACCCTGCCATTCATTATAGTCCATGGTGGTGCTGATGCTGTGACTGACCCAGCAGTAAGTAAGGCACTATATACATTAGCTGAGAGTAAAGACAAGACGCTGAAGCTCTACCCAGGGATGTGCCATGCTTTGACTTCCGGTGAACCAGAGAACAACATTGACATTGTGTTTTCAGATATCATTCGGTGGCTTGATGAGAGGGCATTGGTTCAAAATGAATCATAGCTAATATTACAGAGCCTAAAATGTTAATATACTCCCTGTTGCCAAAGCAGTGAGTATAAGGCGACCCAGAGTATATACATATTTACATTAAATTGTAAAACCAATAGCTTAGTGCAAGTTTTTTTACATGTTAGGGCAGAGCATGGTAGTTTTTTTTTTGAAGCATTGGATAGCAACCTTCTAGTTTTCTTGTTGTATCTTTTTGGCAGATTTCGTGTTTAAATTCACGTTGTACATGTAAATAACAATTCGTAAAAGTTTACTCATATTGGGGGCTTTCTCTTCAACAAATTGTTCACGGTATGAGAGTCATGTGTTTTACTATGGAGAAATATGCAGACATCATAAGTTTGTCATATGAGACCGCACTAGTAGAAAAACGGGCATTAAAGGTCCCCCCCCCCCCCCAAGTGGTTGTGATGCAGAGGAACAAAGTAGTATGTAATGCTGAACAATAGAGGCAGTTCCACATGAGTACCTAACTACAGTTCAGAAACTATATGTAGTACTTATTTATTCCATACGATTATGAAACAAAACCACCTATGAGAATACATGGCGGCAGTTGCAATTTGGAAACCACTTCCAATACTTGATAATACACGGTGGCTCGCAATTTGGAAACTGCCTCCAATACTTTGGTAGCCGATCTCACTGACTATGATTTCGCTGGGAAGTTGTCCATTCACTCGAGTGGGTAGTGTCGTCGCTCTTGACCGTGTTGAGTGGGATGGCGGCCGTTACTTGTCATCGATCTAAGGTGGAGGGATGTCGACGATAACTGTTTTGAGGGGGAGAATGTTGTCATCATCATCACTGATTCAGGATGGAGGGTTGTCGCCGGACACCATTTTGAGGGGATGGATGCCACCGATCATTGATTTGAGGTAGATGGCTTTTGTTGGGCACCATTGTGAGGGGGATGGCTGCCACCGGTCATCAATTTGAAGTGGTGTGTTGTCGTCGGGTGCCATTTTGAGGAGGGGCTTCTGTTATCATTCTATAACTGAATCGAAGGTATATACTCCCTCTGTTTTGATGTACTTTGCATGTTACTTAAGTGAAGTCGATGTTATCCATGTGTAGATGAATTCAATGGTATTGAGATTTGATATTGTAGATGCTAATAAATATGAATACAAAGTTAGGCAAAGTTTACAAAGGATTGTTTTAAGACAAAGTTAATATGCAGAGTAAAAAAAATGTGATATTGTGTTAAATATAATTATGATTCACATATAATTTCTTGTAATAGTAGGTTATTAATGTGCTGCTTTTGTTTTGTTGCAGACATGGATCGAGCTTGGATATACATCGAGAGCCGTTTGAGCAATGAGTTCAAGGATGGGCTGTCAGATTTTTTGGAAGCAGTCGATCGAGATAGGTTGAGAAGGAAGGCAAATGGATATGTTCCCCATGTTTCCTGTGTAAAATTTGCAAGATATCAAAAGCATTATAGGGATCCGGACACATTTGATCAAGAGGGTATTCATGTTAGGATATGCATGTTGGAGTAAACATGGTAAACATATAAGTGCATGTGGTGACGACAAAAGGGAAAATGTGGTGAATATCTGATAACCCACAAGTATAGGGGATCGTTTGTAGCCTTCTTCGATAAATAAGAATGTCGAACCCAACGAGGAGCTAAAGGTAGAACAAATATTCCCTCAAAATCTATCGACCACCGATACAACTCTACACACACTTGACGTTTGCTTTACCTAAAATAAATATAAAACTGTTTTGTAAGAATAAAACTACGAGTACTTTGCGAGAATAAAACTATGAATAAATTGCAAGGTAATAAAAGTGGATAGCTTTTGTCAACAAGAAAGTCATTTGTCCCTAGGCAATCGATAACTAGACCGATAATCATTCATGCAATTTTATATGAGGGAGAGGCATGAGCTAACATACTTTCTCTACTTGGATCATATGCACTTATGATTGGAACTCTAACAAGCATCCGCAACTACTAAAGATCATTAAGGTCGTGAAACCTAACCATATCATTAAGTATCAAGTCCCCTTTATCCCATACGCAATGACCCCCAAACTTGGGTATGTGCTTCTGTCACTCACGCCAGCCACCATAAGCGAACCATGAACGTATTGCAACACCCTATAGTGTGGATCCCTCTGTTTGCGTGACACAGAGGGCACCGTAGGACAGTGATGTCTACTACGCAACCTTCTTCTTGTAGACTTATGTTGGGCTAACATCGGCCCTTGGCAACTCACCACTCAAGGTGGTGCTTGGATGTGAACTACCATCTCTGTGCATCAATGAGACATGCAATGCACTGGTTTGTGAGATTGATGCCCTACTCAAGTGTTGGGGAACGCAGTATTTTGATGACCCACAAGTGTAGGGGATCTATCGTAGCCTTTTCGATAAGTAAGAGTGTCGAACCCAACGAGGAGCAGAAGGAAATGATAAGTGGTTTTCAGCAAGGTATTCTCTGCAAGCACTGAAATTATCGGTAACAGATAGTTTTGTGATAAGGTAATTTGTAACGGGTAGCAAGTAGTAAAAGTAAATAAGATGCATCCAATCCTTTTTGTAGCAAAGGACAAGTCTGGACAAACTCTTATAAAAAGGAAAGCGCTCCCAAGGACACATGAGAATTATCGTCAAGCTAGTTTTCATCACGCTCATATGATTCACGTTCGGTACTTTGATAATCTGATGTGGGTGGACCGGTGCTTGGGTACTGTTCTTACTTGGACAAGCATCCCACTTATGATTAACCCCTATTGCAAGCATCCACAACTACAACGAAAGTATTAAAGTAAACCTAACCATAGCATAAAACATATGGATCCAAATCAGCCCCTTACGAAGCAACACATAAACTAGGGTTTAAGCTTCTGTCACTCTAGCAGCCCATCATCTACTTATTACTTCCCAATGACTTCCTCTAGGCCCAAACAATGATGAAGTGTCATGTAGTCGACGTTCACATGACACCACTAGAGAAAAGACAACATACATCTCATCAAAATATCGAACGAATACCAAATTCACATGACTACTTATAGCAAGACTTCTCCCATGTCCTCAGGAACAAATGTAACTACTCACAAATCATATTCATGTTCATAATCAGAGGGGTATTAATATGCATAATGGATCTGAACATATGATGTTCCACCAAGTAAACCAACTAGCATCAACTACAAGGAGTAATCAACACTACTAACAACCCACAGGTACCAATCTGAGGTTTGGATACAAAGATTGGATACAAGAGAGGAACTAGGGTTTGAGATGAGATGGTGCCGGTGAAGATGTTGATGGAGATTGACCCCCTCCCGATGAGAGGATCGTTGGTGATGACGATGGTGATGATTTCCCCCTCCCGGAGGGAAATTTCCCCGGCAGAACAGCTCTGCCGGAGCCCTAGATTGGTTCCGCCTCGTGGCGGCGGAGTTTCATCCCGTGATATAGCTTATGATTTTTTTCCTCGACGAAAGACTCCATATAGCCAAAGATGGGCATCAGAGGGCCACCAGGGGGCCCATGAGGCAGGGGGCGCGCCCAGGGGGTAGGACGGGCCCCCACCCTCGTGGACGGTGGGTGGCCCCCCTCTGGTACTTCTTTCGCCCAATATTTTTTATATATTCTAAAAATAATTCCCGTGGAGTTTCAGGACTTTTGAAGATGTGCAAAATAGGTCTCTAATATTTGCTCATTTTCCAGCCCAGAATTCCAGCTGCTGGCATTCCCCCTCTTCATGTAAACCTTGTAAAATAAGAGAGGAAAGACATAAGTATTGTGACATAATGTGTAATAACAGCCCATAATGCAATAAATATCGATATAAAAGCATGATGCAAAAATGGACGTATCAACTGCCCCAAGCTTAGACCTTGCTTGTCCTCAAGCGAAAGCCGAAATCGAAAAATATGTCCACATGTTTAGAGATAGAGGTGTCGATAAAATAAAATACGGACATGAGGGCATCATGATCATTCTTAGAACAGCAATATATATATATATATTGTCATATGATCTCTTATGCTAAAGTTGTTGGAAATATGCCCTAGAGGCAATAATAAAAGCATTATTATTATATTTCTTTGTTCATGATAATTGTCTTTATTCATGCTATAACTGTATTATCCGGAAATCGTAATACACGTGTGAATACATAGACCATAATATGTCCCTAGTAAGCCTCTAGTTGACTAGCTCCTTGATCAACAGATAGTCATGGTTTCCTGGCTATAGACATTGGATGTCATTGATAACGGGATCACATCATTAGGAGAATGATGTGATGGACAAGACCCAATCCTAAGCATAGCACAAAGATCGTGTAGTTCGTTTGCTAGAGCTTTTCCAATGTCAAGTATCTTTTCCTTTGACCATGAGATCGTGTAACTCCCGGATACCGTAGGAGTGCTTTGGGTGTACCAAACGTCACAACGTAACTGGGTGACTATAAAGGTGCACTACAGGTATCTTCGAAAGTGTCTGTTGGGTTGACACGGATCGAGACTGGGATTTTTCACTCCGTATGACGGAGAGGTATCACTGGGCCCACTCGGTAATGCATCATCATAATGAGCTCAAAGTGACCAAGTGTCTGGTCACGGGATCATGCATTACGGTACGAGTAAAGTGACTTGCCGGTAACGAGATTGAACAAGGTATTGGGATACCGACGATCGAATCTCGGGCAAGTAACATACCGATTGACAAAGGGAATTGCATACGGGGTTGCTTAAATCCTCGACATCGTGGTTCATCCGATGAGATCATCGTGGAGTATGTGGGAGCCAACATGGGTATCCAGATCCCGCTGTTGGTTATTGACCGGAGAGTCGTCTCGGTCATGTCTACATATCTCCCGAACCCGTAGGGTCTACACACTTAAGGTTCGGTGACGCTAGGGTTGTAGGGATATGTATATGCAGTAACCCGAATGTTGTTCGGAGTCCCGGATGAGATCCCGGACGTCACGAGGAGTTCCGGAATGGTCCGGAGGTAAAGATTTATATATGGGAAGTCCTGTTTCGGGCATCGGGACAAGTTTCGGGGTTATCGGTATTGTACCGGGACCACCGGAAGGGTCCCGGGGGCCCACCGGGTGGGGCCACCTGTCCCGGGGGGCCACATGGGCTCTAGGGGGTGCGCCTTGGCCTACATGGGCCAAGGGCACCAGCCCCAAAGAGGCCCATGCGCCTAGGGTTACAAGGGGAAAGAGTCCTAGGAGGGGAAGGCACCTCCTAGGTGCCTTGGGGGGGAGGGAAACCCCCCTTGGCCGCCGCCCCACCCTAGGAGATTGGATCTCCTAGGGCCGGCGCCCCCCCCTTGGCCCTCCTATATATAGTGAGGGAAGGAGGGCTTTTCTCCCACGCCTTTGGTTGCCTCCTTCTCCCTCTCCAACACCTCCTCCTCCTCCATAGCGCTTGGCGAAGCCCTGACGGAGTACTGCAGCTCCATCATCACCACGCCGTCGTGCTGCTGCTGGTGCCATCTCCCTCAACCTCTCCTCTCCCCTTGCTGGATCAAGAAGGAGGAGACGTGGCTATTCTGTATGTGTGTTGAACGCGGAGGCATCGTCCGTTCGGTGCTAAGATCTTCGGTGATTCGAATCACGTCGAGTACGACTACCTCATCCCCGTTCTTTGAACGCTTCCACTCGCGATCTACAAGGTACGTAGATGCATCTAATCACTCGTTGCTAGATGAACTCATAGATAGATCTTGGTGAAACCGTAGGAAAATTTTTGTTTTCTGCAACGTTCCCCAACAAAAGTAACAATTCATTCACATACTCAAGTATGAATCAGAAACTTCATTGAAAACTAACAAACTATGATATCAGTCATTGAAGCAATTGAAATTTATCATAACATAGGGAAGAGTCAATATAAGAGCTTCTCAGCAAGTCCACATACTCAACCATCATTTAGTCTTTCACAATTGCTAACACTCACGCGATATTTATGGTGATGAAGTTTTAATCGGACACAGAGAAAGATAGGGTGAGGGAGTCCTGGATTAGGGGGTATCCGGACAGCCGGATTATATCCTTTGGCCGGACTGTTGGACTATGAAGATACAAGATTGAAGACTTCGTCCCGTGTCCGGATGGGACTCTACTTGGCGTGGAAGGCAAGCTAGGCAATACGGATATGTATATCTCCTCCTTTGTAACCGACCTTGTGTAACCCTAGCCCCCTCCGGTGTCTATATAAACCGGAGGGTTTTAGTCCGTAGGACAACATACAATCATACCATAGGCTAGCTTCTAGGGTTTAGCCTCTCTGATCTCGTGGTAAATCTACTCTTGTACTACTCATATTATCAAGAATAATCAAGCAGGACGTAGGGTTTTACCTCCATCAAGAGGGCCCGAACCTGGGTAAAACATCGTGTCCCCTGCCTCCTGTTACCATCCGCCTTAGACGCACAGTTCGGGACCCCCTACCAGAGATCCGCCGGTTTTGACACCGACATTGGTGCTTTCATTGAAAGTTCCTCTGTGTCGTCACCGTTAGGATTGATGGCTCCTTCGATCATCGATAGCGATGCAGTCCAGGGTGAGAATTTTCTCCCCGGGAAGATCTTTGTATTCGGCAGCTTCGCATTGCGGGCCAACTCGCTTGGCCATCTGGAGAAGATCGAGAGTTACGCCCCTGGCCACCAGGTCAGGTTTGGAAGCTTAAACTACACGGCCGACATCCGCGGAGACTTGATCTTCGACGGATTCGAGCCCCTGCCGAGTGCGCCGCACGGTCACGATGAGCATGATTTAGCTCTAGCATCGGACAGTGTTCAGGAGACCGCACCGGCAACCGCTCCGACCCTCAATTCGGAGCCAATTGCGTCGTCCATGGACGGGTGGATAGACCCCGCCACGGAGGCCGTACTCTCAGTGGCGATCGAGCCGAATATCAACCTTACCCTTCACGGGAGCCATGACGAACTGCCGGATTCTTCCCCGGCCACGGACTCCGAACCGCCTGCGCCTGTGCCTATCGAATCCGACTGGGCACTGATCATGGAGTTCACCTCCGCGGATATCTTTCAGCACTCGCCCTTCGGCGATATACTGAACTCATTAAGGTCTCTCTCCATGTCAGGAGAGTCCTGGCCGAACTATGTTCGGCAGGATTGGGATGCGGATGGCGAAGAAATTCGCCGCCCACCCACCACCCACTTAGTAGCCATTGTCAACAATTTGACCGACATGCTCGACTTCGACTCCGAAGACATCGACGGTATGGATGACGATGCGGGAGACGAAGAGGAACCACTACCCACAGGGCACTGGACAGCCACCTCATCATATGATATATACATGATGGACACACCCAAAGAAGGCAATGGCGACGAGACAGCGGAGGATGACCCCTCCAAGAAACAACCCAAGCGCCGACGTTAGCGGCGCTACTCTAAGTCTCGCCAAAGCAAAAGCGGTGACACCGGCACAAGAGATAATAATACTTCAGACAGTGCCGAAGACGACAACAATCCCCTCCAGCAAGATTTAGAGCAGGAGGATGGAGAAGCCAGCCCTCCCGAGAGAGCGGCAGATGGAGAGGCGGAGGATGATAATTACATGCCTCCCTCCGAAGACGAGGCAAGCCTCGACGATGACGAATTTGTCGTGCCTGAGGATCCTGTCGAGCAAGAGCGCTTCAAGCGCCAGCTTATAGCCACGACAAATAGCCTTAAAAAAAGCAGCATCAGCTTCAAGTTGATCAAAATTTGCTAGCTGACAGATGGACTGATGTCCTTGCGGCCGAGGAATACGAACTCGAACGCCCCTCCAAGAGTTACCCAAAGCGCAGGTTGCTACCCCGACTGGAGGAGGAAGCATTAAAACCTACATCTCCAGCGTATGACGCGACCGATCGGCCACCTCGTGGCCGCGATAGAGAGGCATTTCAGCCAAAAGCTCAGCCCGCACCCCGACGCCACTCAAATAAAAATGTCAAGGCACGAGGAAACACGCTAGACCTGTGAGACATATTGGAGGACAAAGCAAAACACGCAAGGTCGATCTACGGATCACGAGGGTGTGCCACCACGCAGGATGATAACCGTCACGCCAGATACAGTAAAAGTAAATCCGGCCGGGCCGAACACAGCGGACAAGACTCATTTGAGCCGCGTCGTGACATAGCCCAGTACAGAGGCGCCGCACACCCCCTATGCTTCACAGATGAAGTAATGGATCACCAAATCCCAGAGGGTTTCAAACCCGTAAATATAGAATCATACGACGGCACAACAGATCCTGCGATATGCATCGAGGACTTCCTCCTACACATCCACATGGCCCGCGGTGACGATCTACACGCCATCAAATACCTCCCACTTAAACTCAAAGGACCAGCTTGACATTGGCTCAATAGCCTGCCAGCAGAATCCATTGGCTGTTGGGAAGATCTGGAAGCCGCATTCCTCGACAACTTCCAGGGCACTTATGTGCGACCACCAGATGCCGATGACTTGAGCCACATAATTCAGCAGCCAGAGGAATCGGCCAGGCAATTCTGGACACGGTTCCTGACAAAGAAAAATCAAATCGTTGACTGTCCGGATGCAGAGGCCCTAGAAGCTTTTAAGCACAACATCCACGACGAGTGGCTCGCCCGGCACCTTGGCCAGGAAAAGCCGAAATCCATGGCAACCCTCACAACACTCATGACCCGCTTTTGCACAGAAGAAGACAACTGGCTAGCTCGCAGCAATAACATATCAAAGAACCGCGGTACTTCAGATACCAAGGATAGCAATGGCAGGTCACGTCACAACAAACATAAGCGCCACGTCAATAGCGACAATATCGAGGATACGGCAGTCAATGCCGGATTCAGAGGCTCTAAACCTGGTCAGCGGAAAAAGCCATTCAAAAGAAGCACTCCGGGCCCGTCCAGTTTGGACCGTATACTCGATCGCTCGTGCCAAATACATGGCACCCCCGACAAGCCAGCCAACCACACCAACAGGGAATGTTGGGTGTTCAAGCAGGCCGGCAAGTTAAGCGCCGAAGACAAAGATAAGGGGCTACATAGCGATGACGAGGAGGAGCCCCGGCAGCCGAACACCGGAGGGCAGAAGAGGTTCCCCCCACAAGTGCGGACGGTGAACATGATATACGCAACCCACATCCCCAAGAGGGAGCGGAAGCATGCGTTAAGGGATGTATACGCGTTGGAGCCAGTCGCCCCAAAGTTCAACCCATGGTCCTCCTGTCCGATCACCTTCGATCGCAGGGACCATCCCACTAGTATCCGTCATGGCGGATTCGCCGCACTGGTCCTAGACCCAATCATCGACGGATTTCACCTCACTCAAGTCCTTATGGACGGCAGCAGCAGTCTGAACCTGCTTTATCAGGACACAGTGCGCAAAATGGGTATAGACCCCTCAAGGATCAAACCCACAAAAACGACCTTTAAAGGCATCATACCAGGTGTAGAGGCCCATTGCACAGGCTCAGTCACACTGGAAGTGGTCTTCGGATCCCCGGATAACTTCCGAAGCGAGGAGTTAATCTTCGATATAGTCCCGTTCCGCAGCGGCTATCATGCACTGCTCGGACGAACCGCATTTGCGAGATTCAACGTGGTACCGCACTATGCATATCTCAAGCTCAAGATGCCAGGACCTCGGGGGGTCATCACAGTCAATGGAAACACAAAGCGCTCTCTTCGCACGGAAGAGCACACTGCGGCCCTCGCAGCAGAAGCGCAAAGCAGCCTCTTAAGGCAATCCACCAGTTCGGCGATTAAAGACCCAAACACCTTCAAGCGCGCCCGAAGTAATCGGCAACAAGACCTCCTGGCACGTTCCGAGCTTGCATAGCAATGCGGCCCCCACCCCAGTCCTAGCCAAACGGCGAAATCCGTGCCACGCGTACATAATTACGCATTGGAAATACCATGGGCACAGGTGGGGAGGGGGGCATGACTACGGCACGCCCCAAGACGTGGCTCAACCACACTAGGGGCTTCCCGCTTTGTTACTTTTCTCTTTTCAGGACTTTAATCTCTGGAAACCCCGTCCGGCAGTACGATTGCCGGACACATGATGCAACAACCAAGGAGGCAAAACGCCACGTCGCACCACGGAACTCCCAGGTGGTCTCCGATAACGAGTGAAATACTTGCTTTAAATACCATTCCTCAGCTTTCCCTTGGAGGGGACATGTCAAATAGTCCTACTTTTTGCTTATCGCACTACTTGTATCATTCTGCTTCGACGCACCTTTTTGAATAAACAATGCATAGCACTAGACTATTACCGCATTCTCTATTCTTTCTTTATATATATATATATATGTTCATTCATGACATTCAGCACCCGTACACTCTGGTACGGCCAATACGCCAAGGGCTTAAGCGTACCCCATAATACGGCGTGAGAAGTCCGAACACTTTCGACAGTGCGGCACCCCGAACTTATAGCATTATATGCATCAGCTCCAAATCATGTCTTGGGTCAATAGTTGGGTTTGCCCGGCTCCCATGTTTTGGTACCTTACGTTCCGCTATATCGGCTAAGGTAGCACTGGGAGAACTACTGCGATTGTGCCCCGTTCATCTGGGCTAAACACCTCAGTAGAGAAAGCTAAAACTGACTATCATGATAAGGCGAGAGTTGGTCGCTATTCGAGAGGTCTCGAGTCCCTAAAGGCTTATGCCGCTTCGAGCGAGGAGTCGGCTTTGTCCGGCTTAAGGCGTGTATAGCACCCCGAATTCGGCCTTCCGAATACTAGGGGCTTCACCAAAATTTAAAATTGTAGACTTCTATGGCTAAGTGAGAGTGATAAAGCATTATAGTCCGATTGCCTTGTTCGTTGTGCTGAGCACCTCCCTCGAAGGACCCAACAATGGGAAAAAGAGTGCTCAGATTTATCCCGAACACCCCAGCACTCGTGGCATGGGGGCAGAAGCCGACGACTGGCCATCTCTCAGACTTAACAAACAGCCGCACCGAAGGTAATATTTTAAATTCAAACAAGCGTTGCATAGCGCATATGAACAAGTTTTCATAATACAGGATCACACGAGCAAGTTTATTCAAAAATTACATCCTTCGCACACTCGTCCGCCACAAGACGGGCACCCTTCAGGACACCCTCACAATACATCTCAGGGTGGCGATGCTCCTTGCCCTGTGGCGGCCCCTCCTTCACCAGCTTCTCGGCGTCCATCTTGGCCCAGTGCACCTTCGCACGGGCAAAGGCCTGGCGTGCACCTTTGATCAGACGGACCGCTTTATGGCCTCCAGCCATGGGCAGGCATCCACAAGTCGCCTCACCAGGCCGAAGTAGCTATTGGGAAGGGAGTCGCTAGGCCACATCCGGACTATAAGGCCCCTCATGGCCTGTTCGGCCGCCTTGTGCAGCTCGACCAGTTGCTTCAGCTGGTCGCTCATAGGCATCGGATGTTCGGTCCCAGTATACTGAGACCAGAACAGCTTCTCCGTCGAGCTTCCCTCCTCGGCCTGGTAATATTTCGCGGCATCCGACACGCTGCGGGGAAAATCTGCGAATGCTCCTGGAGAGCTCCGGACTCGGGTAAGTAACAAGTAATTTACTTTCACATGCTTGCTTTGCATATTGAATGCCTTACCCGCCGCTATCTTCCTCATCGCCTCAATTTCCTGGAGGGCCTTTTGGGCTTCAGCCTTGGCATGCTTTGTGCTCTCGAGGGCCGCGGCAAGCTCGGACTCTCGCGTCTTTGAGTCAAGCTCCAAAGCCTCGTGCTTCTTCACAAGAGCCTGGAGCTCTTGCTGCACCTCGCCCACCCGTGCCTCTTGTTTTTCCCGCTCGGTGCGCTCCTTGGCCGCTTTGTTTTCGGTCTCGGACATCGCTTGCTTCAGGGTCGCCACTTCGGTCGTGGCCCCTGGCACATTCATGATGATCCTGTCAGTTCGCAACCACATTTTCTTTTTTTATATAGACAAGGTATTACTTACCTTTGTTCTCCTCGAGATGCCTCTTGGCAAGGCCGAGCTCCTTCTCGGACCGCTCAAGGTCCTGCTTAAGTGCGGCGACCTCCGCAGTCAGTGCGGCAGAGGTCAGCAGCGAAGCCTGCATACGCATACAGACATACTTATATTAGACTCCTGCAGATATTATTGATCCTCTATTCGGCTTTTCTTTATGAACACCAAACAGAGCATCAGGGCTACTGTCTATGCGGTAATATTTTTCCTATATTTTAAATACTTACCTCAAAGCCTGTTAGAAGGTTGGCACAGGCTTCAGTCAGTCCGCTCTTGGCGGACTGAACCTTCTTGATCACCGCACTCATAATAGTGCGGTGCTCTTCATCGATTGAAGCGCCGCGAAGCGCTCCCAGCAGGTCGTCTGGTGCCTCTGGTTGGACAGAGGTCACCGGTACAGACGGCTTGCCCTTCTTGGAAGGGGGCCGCCTGCCCGAGTCTGGAACCACTGGAGGTTCTGGCGCGGTGTTCGGCCGAGGGACGAACTTGGAGCCCCTGGGAGCCTTACTCCCTTTGCTCCTAGAGTCCGGAAGGTCGCCTTGAGGCGCCTTCGGGACTGTCTCCCCCGGCTCAGTGCCCCTTTAGACAATACCTCAGCATTGTTCGTAGGGCAAGGAGAGGAGGCGGTTGGAAGTGTATCACTATCCATGTCTGACGAATCCAAGGAACCGTCCGACGAGGATACGTCGATACGGGCTTGGGGCGGACTGCATAATCATGTTCGACGTTAGGGGAAGCAGTGCAACAAAAGTATGCTATGAGTTACTCTGGTATACGAATACTTACGACTTCGCCAGGGGCTTAGCCCTGAGCAGCCACTCGTCTTCGCCGTCGGCGGCGGTGATGGAATAGTCCGGAAGGAGAGTCCTTCCCTTCTTGGACCCTTCAGCCTCCCCGGTTGGGGCGGCCTTACTTTTCTTGTCTCCCCCTGCTGGAGGGGGAGAATCTTCATCTTCCTTCTCCTCGTCTTCATAGGAGGAGTGCGTCTCGGAGTTATCGGACGATAAGTTCGATACCACTTGGCGCCGGGAACTCCTTCGGGTTCCCTTGGCCTTCTTCTTGGTCTTCTCCGGCACCTCATAAGGAGCCGGAGTTCGCATCTCCGTCAGGAGAGCGTCCGCAGGGTCTTCGGGTAGAGGGGCCAGACAGTTAATTTGCTCCGATGTCTCCACTCAGTCCTGTCAAAGGCATGGGAGCTCAGACCCCGCACATGGTTAAGCTATGGGAAATAAATACCCTACCAGATGTATAGTACTTATCGGATTCGCAGAGCGCTTCGCGCTTAGCCCGTGGTCCTCGATAAGAGATGGAGGGACCTCGGCGCCCTTGAACAGCACCTTCCAGACGTCCTTATGCGTCGTGTCGAAGAGCTCGCGTAGAGTCTGGTGCTGGGCCGGGTCGAACTCCCATAAGTTGAAAGCCCGTTGTTGACACGGGAGGATCCGGCGGAAGAGCATGACCTGGACTATGTTGACAAGCTTAAGTTTCTTGCTTGTCATGTTCCGGATACACTTCTGGAGTCCGTCCAGCTCCACCGAAGAGCCCCAAGACAGGCCCTTCTCCTTCCAGGAAGTGAGCCGCGTGGGGATTCTGGATCGAAACTCGAGGGCCGCCACCCAGTTGGTGTCGCGCGGCTCGGTGATGTAGAACCACCCCGATTGCCACCCCTTTACGGTCTCCACGAAGGAGCCCTCGAGCCATGTAATGTTGGGCATTTTGCCCACCATGGCTCCGCTGCATTCCGCTTGTTGGCCGCCTACTACCTTCGGCTTGATGTTGAAGGTCTTCAGCCATAGGCCGAAGTGGGGCCGGATGCGGAGGAAAGCCTCGCACACGACGATGAACGCCGAGATGTTGAGGATGAAATTCGGGGCCAGATCATGAAAGTCCAGCCCGTAGTAGAACATGAGGCCGCAGACGAATGGATGGAGTGGAAGCCCCAATCCGCGGACGAAATGGGGGAGGAAAACCACCCTTTCGTGAGGTTCCGGGGTAGGGACGATCTGCCCCGTGGCTGGCAGCCGGTGCGCAATATCCGCGGCTAAGTATCCGGCTCCACGTAGCTTTTTGATGTGTCCCTCCGTGACGGAGGATGCCATCCACTTGCCTCCCGCTCCGGACATGTTTGGAGAGAGTTGAGGAGAAGGATGCGGACTTGGGCGCTGGAGCTCGAGTGCGCGAGAATGGATGAGCAAGGAGGAAGAAGGCGTGGGTAGAAAAAGGTGAGATCTTATCCCTTTATAAGGGCGGACTAAACTATGCGCCCCCACTAGCCTGGAAAAACTCGCTTATCCCCCAAGCGCCGTAATTGATGGCGCGGTTGGGTTACCCACGTTCGTATTGATAAGAATCCCGTAATAAGGGGGACACGATCTCTGCTTTGACAAGACGTGTCAAGAAACCGCCTCGCGTTATGCGCGGGGCTGGTTAAAGAAAAACGGTTCAAATAATTACCGGGCCGTGGCGTGATGTCATGCTGCCGAAACGTGTCAGCAGATTAGATTTGTGGTAATACTATTCTCTCTACGGTGGTATGTGGAACTTATTTTGCAGGGTCGAACACTATCCTTGTATTCAAACTCTTCCGTGGTATATTCGAAGGAGGAACCCGCCTTGCAATGCCAAAGACAACACTATGCACCGGACTCATCGTCATTGAAGCCTGGTTCAGGGGCTACTGAGGGAGTCCTGGATTAGGGGGTATCCAGACAGCCGGATTATATCCTTTGGCCGGACTATTGGACTATGAAGATACAAGATTGAAGACTTCGTCCCGTGTCCGGATGGGACTCTACTTGGCATGGAAGGCAAGCTAGGCAATACAGATATGTATATCTCCTCCTTTGTAACCGACCTTGTGTAACCCTAGCCCCCTCCTATGTCTATATAAACCAGAGGGTTTTAGTATGTAGGACAACATACAATCATACCATAGGCTAGCTTCTAGGGTTTAGCCTATCTGATCTCGTGGTAGATCTACTCTTGTACTACTCATATTATCAAGAATAATCAAGCAGGACGTAGGGTTTTACCTCCATCAAGAGGGCCCGAACCTGGGTAAAACATCGTGTCCCCTGCCTCCTGTTACCATCCGCCTTAGACGCACAGTTCGGGACCCCCTACCTGAGATCCGCCGGTTTTGACACCGACATAGGGGCTTATAGTTTTGCCTCCCAACTTTTTACCTCAAGGGTAATGTCAACAATAATAGTTCATAAAAACTCACAACCAATTAGCTATATATACCTGGATCTTTCCAACACATTGCGCTTGCCAAAGGATAAAATGTAAAAAGGAAAGGTGAAGAAATTGGCTAGCATGAGAGGGAAAGGCAAGCTCAACATGTTGGATGATCCATGACAATATAATTTATCTCAGATGTAAGAAAACATAACCCATTACGTTGTCTTCCTTGTCCAACATCAACTCTTTAGCATGTCATATTTTAATGAGTGCTCACAATCATAAAAGATGTCCAAGATAGTATATTTATATGTGAAAACCTCTCTTTCTTTATTACTTCCTATTAATTGCAACGATGACCAAAACCATGTTTGTCAACTCTCAACAATTTTTATTCATCATACTCTTTATATGTGAAGTCATTACTCTCCATAAGATCCATATGATCTCTTTATTCATTTTTATTTCTTCTCTTTTATTCTATTCCCTCAAGATCATAGCAAAATAATCAAGCCCTTGACTCAACACTAATCTTTATTATATATATCTCACAGACTCGATTACATAGAAGGATCATAAAGCAAAACTAAAAACTAGATCATACCAAAACTTTATTCTACTAGATCAAGATATTACCAAAAGGATCAAACTAAAAAAAGGTAAAGATAAAAGTGATGGTAATTCGATACCGGGGCACTCCCCCAAGCTTGGCAGTTGCCAAGGGGAGTGCCCATACCCATGTGTTTATGTCCCCTTCTTCGGATATGGTGACGTGATATTCTTGGCAATGATGCCCTTCAGGATACGGTTCTCTTCTTCAAGCTTATTGACTTGCTGCTAGAGGTCCATTATTTCCTTATGGAGCTTGCCCGTGACGGCTAAATCTCCTTTCACCCATGGATGTTGCATAGCTGCTGGAGAACAAATAACACTCTTTTTCATATTTTCATAAGAAAGAAATCTAACATTGGAAGGGATGACCGAGTTTGGAATGGCTGAGCTATGTAGTTCCCCCATCGTGAATCCAGCTCGAAAACGAGAAGTAACTTCTTGATCCTCTTCCATGGCATCTATCCTTTTCAAGTCGGCCTCCATCTCTTCTTCCATTGATGGACCAAAGTGGTCAGCATCGCTGTTTGCTCTTGGCCCTGGTGTTAGATGAGACACCCGACTCTCCCCGACTGACTCTTGAGAAGGCATCTTGCTCTAAATCTGCAGCAGAAACAGCTCGAAACAAAAACAGAGGATATTTGCATGATACGGTGGTCAAAACCTTCGGGAGATTATATAGTGAATTTTTACCGACCAAAAGAAGTATCGTGCAAGAAAACGGAGTCCGGAGAGCACACGAGGTGCCCATGAGACAGGGGCGCGCCCAAGGGGGTAGGGCGCGCCCTCCACCCTCGTGGAAGCCTCGTGTCCTTCCCGGACTACTTCTTATTTTCCTATTTTCTTAAATATTCCAAAACAAAGAAAAAATGCCATTAGAACTGTTTTTGGAGTCGGCTTACTTACCGTACCACGTATCTATTCCTTTTCGGGGCCTGAAACGTTCTGGAAAGTGTCCCTTATGTATTCTTCCGGGGTTACGGTTTCAATAACATTAGCTTCAACATTTACGGGATTACCTGAGATATAATGTTTGATTCTTTGACCGTTCACCACCCTCGGATTTGTGCCTTCGAAGTTGTTGATTTTTATGGCACCGGAACGATAGGCCGCCTCGATGACGTAAGGGCCTTCCCATTTAGAGAGGAGTTTTCCTGCAAAAAATCTTAAACGAGAGTTGTATAGCAATACATAATCACCTACATTAAACTCACGCTTTTGTATCCTTTTATCATGCCATCTTTTAACTTTTTCTTTAAACAGTTTGGCATTCTCATAAGCCTGGGCTCTCCATTCATCAAGTGAGTTAATGTCAAAAAGCCTCTTCTCACCGACAAGTTTGAAATCATAATTGAGCTCTTTAATGGACCAATATGCCATATGTTCTAGTTCGAGAGGTAAGTGACAAGCTTTACCATAAACCATTTTATACGGAGACATACCATAGGATTTTTGTATGCAGTCCTATATGCCCATAATGCATCATCAAGTTTCTTGGACCAATTCTTTCTAGATCTATTAATAGTCTTTTGCAAAATTAATTTAAGCTCTCTATTACTCAATTCTACCTGACCACTAGACTGTGGGTGATAAGGAGATGCAATTCTATGATTAACATCATACTTAGCAAGCATTTTACGGAAAGCACCATGAATAAAATGTGAACCACCATCAGTCATTAGATATCTAGGGACTCCAAACCTCGGAAAAATAACTTCTTTAAACATCTTAATAGAGGTGTTATGATCAGCACTACTAGTTGGAATAGCTTCTACCCACTTAGTAACGTAATCAACAGCAACTAAGATATGTGTATACCCATTAGAGGAAGGAAACCTGTCCCATATAATCAAAACCCAAAACGTCAAATGGTTCAATAACAAGTGAATAATTCATAGGCATTTCTTGACGTCTACTAATATTACCAATTCTTTGACATTCATCACTAGACAAGCCAAACTTACGGACATCCTTGAAGAGAGTAGGCCAATAAAAACTGGATTGCAATACCTTATGTGCAGTTCTGTCTCCAGCATGGTGTCCTC